>NC_056729.1:1978721883-1978839383 GCF_019279795.1 Protopterus annectens | reverse complement strand
TATTGTCCTTAGACAACAGAAAAAAATTCCTTAGTATAGACATCATGTCTCGGAGCTTGAGATCAAACAGTCATACCATGCTTGACTTATCAGCTTTCTTCCAGCACACTGCACTGTGGTTACATTTTTGAAGCTCAGTACAACATATAGTTTAATCATAACATACAGTTCTCTTTACATTTGTAAACCAAACCTGTGGATTATATTACTATATACAAGGACATAGAATTATTTACAAAATTCTATCTAGCTAGGCTGGCGGCCTTCACATATCCCTGCCCCCCCACCCCACCCCAAAAGAACTCAAGCTAGTTTTTCAAGTGCCCATTGAGAAACATTGCTTGAGAGGGTTAAGTCTAGCTGGGTATACCTTACCCCATTCCCTGTCTTGAGAACCCATCTGCACTGGCATTGCTAATCCCACTGCGGTGCTGCACTGACATATCATATGCTTGCGACCCTAGGCTCCATCTTGGCAACTTGGCATTTTGCTGGCTGGCTCAGTGTAACCATGTTAGGGGATTGTGATCTGTTGCTACAGTGAATTTCCTTCCATACAGATAAGGCTGAGGTTTCTGCAATGCCCACACTATGGCTAGACATTCCTTTTCTACAGCTGCATAGCATTCCTCCCTGAGTTGGAGCCAGCCCACAACTGAGATAAACCACTGGGTGCTCCTCTCCCTCTGAAGCAATCTGGCTAAGTACAACCCCCACCCCATGGTTCAAAGCATCTACCTGCAAAACAAATTATTTGCTGTAATCTTTTAGTAGTACTTTGGAGAGCAGAGGCAGCGGGGGGAAGGCATAGACTGATAGTTTTTTCCAGCTGAAGGACAGAGCATCCACTTTCCAGGCTTGTTTGTGGGGAGTCCTTGTGCAAAATTTGTTCAATTGGTAGTTCTGGGGGGAGGCAAACAGGTCTTTATCTGGGCTCCCCCATTCGCTTGTCAACATGTTGAAAATCCTTGGTTCCTGTTTTCACTCGTGTGGGTCCATGAGGTTTCTGCTTAGTCCATCTGCCAGTGTATTTAATTTTCCTGGCAGGAATTGAGCTTGTAGGTGCACTTGGTAGCTCAAGGCTGTGTTCCACAATGCCATGGCTAGTCTGCAGAGGGGGTAAGAATGTGTACCCCCCTCCTTGTTTATGTACCATATAACTGTGGTGTTGTCCGTCTTTACCATTAGTTGTCCTGGAAGAATGTAGTCCTTGAAGGCTGTCAGAGCATTCTGTACAGCTAACATTTCTTTTTGATTGATATGCAGGTGCATTTGACTTGGGTTCCACTTGCCCTGAATGCACTTCCCTGCCAGGTGAGCCCCCCCATGCATAGTCTGATGCATCTGTTGTTAGGGTTAGGGCAGCAGGGGGTGGTGTGAAAGGAAGTCCCTCGTTTTGGTGGCAGGCCTCTGCCCACCAAAGGAACTCTAGGCGTAGGCAAGGTATGATAGGAATCATTGTTTCTAGGCTGTGTGAATGTTGACTCCATAGGCTTTTTAGATACCACTGTAGTTTCCTCATATGCAGTCTTGCATATGGAATTAGAAGAATGCAGGAGGCCATGAACCCCAAGGCTTGCAGTATTTGTCTTGCAGATAGCAGGGTTTTTGTGGCCACTTGTTTGAAGTAGGTTGTCAAATGAATTTGCTTTTCTGGCGTGAGGTAAGCCATCTGGGAAGTTGTATTCAAGCTTGCTCCCAGGAATGTAATTTGTTGACAGGGTACCAGTTGTGATTTCTTTTCGTTTATGGTGTACCCCAGACAAGTTAGAACCCTTTTTACAAATGCCAGTTGATTCAAAAGTATGTCCTGGCTTTCTGCCTGAATTAGACAATCGTCCAGGTATGGGTATATTTGAATACTTTTTTTGCCTGCAAAATGCAACAACTGGAGCTAGGCACTTTGTGAATACCCTGGGCGCAGTAGATAAGCCAAAGGGCAGCGCAGAGAACTGATAGTGCGTGTAGCCTGCTTTGAAGTGTAGGTATCTTCTGCAAGATTCCCTGATTGGGATGTGCAGGTATGCTTCTTTTAAATCTAGTGTTGCCAACCAGGCGTCTTTGCCTAGCATAGGAAGTAATTGGTGAAGAGTCAGCATCTTGAATTTTGGAATCTCCAGAAAGGTGTTTGGAGTAGACAGGTCCAGGGTTGGACGCCGCGATTTGTCTTTTCTGGGTACCAGGAAAAGTCTGGAGTAGAAACCTTGTCCCTTTTCCTCTTCTTGTACCAGTTGAATAGCCCCCATCCTTAACAGAGAAAGTACTTGTTTTTGAGCCTCTGCCCACTGATTTGGGGGTAGGTCCGGCCACCCACTTGGCATTGGCAACGTGTGGAAGTGAAATCTGTATCCCTGGGACACTATATTTAAAATCAATTTGCCCTGGGCAATGGGTTCCCAATTCTTTGCATGAAGAGCAATCTTTCTCCCCAAAGGGGCAGTCAGAAGATAAGTGCTTGGAAATTTTAAAAGGAAATCATTGAGACAGTTTACCATGGGGGGGGGGTGTCTTGTTATTCCCAGACTTGGAAGAGGAGGCCCCCCACTGCTTAGTTCTGTGAGTCCCCTAGGACTGAAACCTTAGATTTTTGCTGTGTCTGGGTTTGGCTTGAGAAGACATGGAAGGGGCTGGAAAGGACCAGTTCTTAGAAGGTCAGTGCCTACTAAATCTAGGAGGCTGAACTTGTACAAAATCTTTAACAGTTTGCATAGATTTAGCTTTATCTTCCATTTTTTTAAGAACTTCTTCAGCCTTGTTGCCAAACAGGCATTCCTGATTTAAAGGAGCATCCAACAATTTGGCTTTAACATGATCAGGCAAAGATTACTCCTTAAGCCAAGCATGCCTTCTAAGCACAGACCCAGTAACAGCAGCCCTGCAAGAGGCCTCTAAAGAATCAAAACCACATTGCAAAGTATGTTTTCCAACTTGTTCAGCAGAATGCATTAAATCCTGTAAGTCTTTATTTTCCACACAGTCAGGAATCAACATAATTTTCTGTTTAAGCAGTCCAATAACGTTGCTGATATTTTAACATATGAAATTGGCATTTTAAAGCTCTAATTGCCAAGGTTCCTGAAGTATAAACCTTTCTACCCCATCTATCTAGCGCCCTGGAGTCTCTATCAGAAGGGGTAGGATTTTTAGCAGTAGAAGCCTTAATGCCCTTGGACCCCTGTGAAATAGTCTCTGGATCTGCAATAGGATTTTTGAAAAAGAAATTGTGGGACTCAGGGACCCTGTAGTATCTGTCAGGTGTACTTGGAGCAGGAGACAGGGAATCAAAGGCCAAAGTGGATTCCGAGAAAGCATTATCAACAATGTCTAGTACAGGAAGAATAGTCAAAGTAGGAGAAGGAAATCCCTAAGCCTTTTTTTTTTTTTAATCAGAAAATTTCTGGCTTTCCCAGAGAAAATGCTCCCTTAGAGTATGTAAGGATTCCTCAAAAGAAAAATTCTCAGGAGGGGAAGCAGAGGGAATAGAGTCCTCTGCATCAGAATCCTCATAAGTAGGCAAGGACAAATCCAGGTCATCAGAAGAGTCAGAAAAAACAGAATCCTGATCAGAAGATTCATAATCAAGCTCAGCCCTAAGCCTCTAAGTAGGCAAGGACAAATCCAGGTCATCAGAAGAGTAAGAAAAAACAGAATCCTGATCAGAAGATTCATAATCAAGCTCAGCCCTAAGCCTCTTAGAGGGGGGAGAGGGGCTTGGCTACCCCTGATTAGAGTTATTAGATCTTCAACCATTTTTATCATTTGTTTTTTAGGCATAGAGGCCTGAGCATGTGACATGGGTGTCAGTTTACTCATGGATCGAGATTTAGGCCTTAGTAATGAAGGAGGCATCGATTTAATATGCAAGTCTGTAGGCCTGAATACACCCTCAGAAGCCGGTGCCTGCACAGCAGCTTGGACCCATCCAAGGGAGAGACATCCATAGGTTCCATAGTTGAAATATCTCACGGTATACCGGACTCCGAATGGGTCTCAATAGAGGCCTGCGAATCAGAAGTAGCGGGTATCAGGGGCTGCAAAAGCACCTCACTGAGTACCTGCGAACTGGTGACTGGCTTAGGAGAAGCGTCGTCGGCAGTTTTGGACCTCGGCGACCTGTCTCTGTCTTTATCTTTGCGTTTTTTCAGAATCCTGGTAGTCGGATGGCTAATCGATGACATTTCTGGATAATTAAATCGAGAACCAAAATATTTAGAGGCAAAAATATACCAATGACAGATAGTGCACTGATTAAGTAAAGCACAAAACCGACAGCAAGGTTCGTCGTGGTCAGGGCCTAGGCAAGGAATACAGTACGAATGAAAATCTTTATGAGGTATTTGCTTTCCATAAGTAATGCAATTATTAACTTTTACTGACATCGGAAAGGAGCAAGAAAAAGTTTCCCCAACGGGGTACTTAGCTTTTAGTTGAAGACTTTGGTTCAGAAACTCGAAAATTAAAATTTCAGGATTTGGCCGACCGGCACTTGCGAACTGTTTCTGCTTCGGGCACCGCACGGCAAGAAAGACTGATGTAATGGTGTCAGCTGCATGTTTTATACACCTGATGCCCTGATGTCATGGAAGAAGGGACAGCAACTGACACAGGACTCAAGACTTTGTTAATCAGGCCGACTGAGGGCAACCTGCAAACCAAATGTAATGACTGCAACAGTGAAACACGAAGACCATCCGTAGCTACCCTCTGAAATGGCTCATCAAACACAGGCAAAAGCATCAAAGGACCTCTTATCTTGTCTCCTTCCTTGCCTTTTTGGCACTGCTCACGGGTCATGCAGTACCCTGTTACATCTCTGGAAATTCCAGGCCAATAGAAGTTCTGCATAATATGTCTCTTTGTATGTTTTATGCCCATATGACCTGCAAAGGGAATATCATGGGCTATGGCTAGAAGTGTCGATGGTAGTCTCTAGGCACTAACAACTGCTGTGTTCTCTCACCTTCTAGCCCTCCCTCAGGGGTCCACTCTCTATACAGTAACCCTTTTACTTGTATACAGATCCCCCCTTCCCTTTGAATCAGCTGCCTTACTAGCTACCTGTCTCAGGCCTTACAATGTAGTGTCTGAGAGCTGAGCCTGTCTCAACTCTCTCTTTGTAATGCTTCCAGCTCCCCTTCCACAGGAAATCTGGCATCCTCTGACAGTGGTGACTCACTGTCAGCCTGGGTACTACTACTACTCACCTCTACCTTTGCAGTCACTCTGTCCAAGGGAACATCAGTACCCACAAGCAGCTGTGGCTCACCTTCAGTCTCACTGCTACAAGATAGCTCCCTCCATGGAGTAACCACCTCACTAGTCCTGGCTGCAAGTGTGCGGTCCGATTGGGTCTCCCTCAGGCTACCAGACCCACATGCTTGTCTCCAAGACTGACTGTGTGTAACTGCATTAACACATGGTACTGCCTCATCAAAATCCGTCCCTATCAGGACATCTGCAGAATGGTAGTTGGGTACCCCTGTTGTCTCAAGACAACCTACTACTGGCATTTTGTCCTTCCCACTTACTGGCTCTCTCACATTTTGTTCCCCACCTTGCCTCCGTGAAGCTATACATGTCACATGGCCCCACTGGTTGCATTCAAAACATTTAACCCTAGGTCTTGGATGTGTACCTGGACTACTGGCTTCCCCTGCTACTGGCAGATTCTGTTGGGGCAGTCTGGGCTCCCCACCATGGGTTCCTTTAGACCCATAAGCAGCACTGTGCAGGGATACCCTGCTTGCTAGATATAGGTCTCCCTTCTTCCATAACTCATCTGAAGTAGCACACTGTCTATCAGCTAACTAGATCCTCATGTCCTCAGGCAAAGTGCTAAGGGCTTGTTCCCCTCACCAAAAGGTCTGCCAGCCCTTCAAAAGTGGTGACCTGACATCCACTCACCCACCTATGAAAATAACTACTTAATTCAGCAACATATTCACACACGCTTTCATATGCTTTGCGTCTATGCTCATGCAACCTTTTTCCTATAAGTTTCACGTGTTAGCTTAAAAAATTCTAATAATTCTATACAGCATTATAGTTAAAACAGTCAACATCACATAATTTGGAAAGTACATTTACAGCTTTACCATGGAGTAAGGAGGTCAGGAATGGTACCCAGAGCCTTTGATCAACATCATACTGTTTACATACCCTCTCAAACATATGAATGAAACTATCAAAATTATCCCCCTCTGTAAACTCTGGATTAAATTTACTGACCTTTTGAGCTTCTGGGGGTCCAGTTACTCCCTTCCCCATTACCTTCATGACTCTGGCGAACAGTCAGCATCTCTTTTTCGTGCTGCCTCTGCCTCTCCTTCTCCTCAGCTTCGATTTCCAAACGCCTAGCCTCCAACTCAAGTCTTTTTAGCTCCAGATGGATTTTTAAGTCCTCTGCAGAAAGGTTGAGCTGTCCATTCCCTGAGTGTCGTACATCTCCATGGCTAGTCTGATCGTCCTCCTGGTTGCTATTTTCTGATGCAGCTGTAACCAAAGCTGCAATCATGCCTGCCTTAGTCAGGTTTCCATGCAAGAGTCCTTTAGCCTGGTACATCTCAGCCAACTGGCTCCTAGTCAGCTTGCCATATTCCTCTGCTGACATGCTTGCCTGCTCTCCCTGACTAACTAAGCTAACAAAAGAAATAAAACAATTGTGATCTGAACTCTGTATATTCACTGCGTGGCTGATTTAGAGTACAAAAACACCTTCAGTGATCACTGTACACAAGCTACAGGAATTCAATATCCACACCACTACAAGCCATTTAATATGTGATGTGGCTAACTCACCACTATCAAACAATTAATATCTGATGTGGATATCCCATCACTGCCAATTAATATGTGACGCGCAAGCGCTGGCCCAGTAATCAAGGAGCCTCAATCCTCACCACTAGCACCAGTGAGGGGCGGAACATTGGGAAGGATAACAAGCACATAGTACAGTACAATTTCACTTAAGAGCACACAGAGATCACAGTCAGTCTGGGGCAGGTTTCTCCCTTTCTCTCCAGATCCCCAATAAGACTCCCCATTGGCACAGCTATAGGGTTCAGATCCCAGCCGAGTAGGTAAGCCAAAACCTCCAGTACCCTCTCTGTCCAACTAGTGCTGCATATCCCTGCCCAAGTAGCTGATACACACAAACACTTTGAGATTTGTTTTAAATACAAACACACAGATACTCCTGGGGAAGGCTGGCACAGGTTCTCCAGTTATGCCCCCTCTTTCCAGGCTATACGATAGCAATCACTGCCACCAACTACTCTTATCAGCTACTAATAAGGCACTTCCCAAAGGGTCACCAGTTTCACTGTGTAATATTACTGTTATCCAAACAGTAAGTGTGAGCCAGGGCTAAAGCTGTTGGAGTGGCTTGGACAGTACCACCGAATACATGCAATGTAATCTAAGAGCTTAAATTACCTTTACCCAAAACAGTCACAGTTGAAAGGTTTAAAATTATTTAATAATAAATAATAAAAACACAAGTCAAATCTTACTACTTCAACACAATGATATTAATGAATTCAGAGATCACAGGAAAATGCTTTAAAATAATACTGTAGAATAGTCTGACAAAAATAAAGAATACAGCTAGACTAATCTTACTATTTCTATCTATCCCTAAGAGAAATACTAAAGTCTAAGATCCTACTTACATACAGAGCAAAGTAAGTGCTGGTGAGTGAATGTTCTTCAGACAAAATCCAAAATGATTTCATCTTTCTCTCTGAGAAAGTGTTAAACTGATAACACAGTACTGCTGAATCATTTCAGAATACATCATTCTTAACAGTTCTGATTTAGTTTCCCAGGCTAACAGAAACTCAAAATTTACATTTCTTTTTGGAATCTGCACCTGCAGTAAACTACAGCAATAACATAAATTTTATATGTAAAATCTAGTAAGTAACTCTTGTCCTAAAACCACAGAAAGAATTTCTTACTCCAGACATCCTGTCTCCGTGCTTGAGATCAGTCATACCATGCTTATCAGCTTTCTTCCAGCAGTGTGCACTGTGGTTACATTTTCTGAAGCTCAGTACAACGTATAGTTTAATTATAAAGTACAGTTCTGTACACTTACCATAAATGTAGATGTTCAAGTGTATTAACTGTTGCAGTCATCACATTTGGGTTATCTGCTTGCAGTAGCCCTCAGTCGGCCTGATTAACAAAGTCTTGGGTCCTGCATCGGTTACTGTCTCATCTTCCATGACGTCAGGTAGTCAGGGGTATAAAGCATGCATCCAATGCCATTTTATTAGTTTTTCTTGCCCCAGATGTCAGGTACCCCCATAATGGGAAGCAATTACATACAAGGTTACACCTCCAACAAAATGCAAATACACCAGAAAGCTTTAAGCACAGTAAACAAGAACAGAGGTATAGACAATAGAAGTTAGGGGGCTGGAAGGAGGGTAACCAGGACTGAAACAGTGAATACACTCGAACATCGACATTTATGGTAAGTGTACACAACTGTACTACGTTCTTCATGTTTCACTGTTGCAGTCATCACATTTGGGCAGATTCCCAAAGCTAAGGATGGGAGGAGGGGGGCAATTAGATAGCATTAGGACCAGCTATAAGGCCCTTCAGGACTGCAGTGGAAAAGCCAGCTTTGGATTTAGAAAAAATTGGCAAGTGGTAATGCTTGGTGAAGTATGTACAGAACTCCAGGTAGTAGCTTTTAGAATGTCTCTGGTAGGGACACATCTGAGAAAGGCTACAGAGGTAGATGCAGCCCTGGTGGAATGGGGTCTTATCCCCTGTGGGGTAGGTTTTCCATGGTGTTTATAGCAGAAATTAATGCAATGGCCAATCCACTTAGAAATGGTTTGCTTTGAAATAGCTTTCTCCTCTGCCCCTGCAGCAAATGCAACCAGCATCTGTTCAGATTTCCAGAGAGGTTTAGTCCTGTCCAAGTTAAATCTAAGTTGATTGTGCACGTCCAAGGTGTGCAGAATTTGTTCCCCTTTGTTCTGTGGATTAGAAAAGAAAGTTGGCAAATGAATGGACTGATTAAGGGCCACACTGGATACCACCTTGGGCATGAAGGAGGGACTGGTCCTGAGAGACACCCTGTCCGCATGAAAGATGATGAAAGGCTCCACAGCCATGAGGGCCTGTAATTCAGACACCCTTCTTGCTGAAGTGATGGCTAGAAGGGAAGCTGTTTTCCAAGAAAGGAAGTTCAACTCTGCAATTGCAGCTGGGTTGAAGGGAGGTAAAGTGAGCTTTTCCAATACAAAGTTAAGGTCTCAGGCTGGAGCAGGGGCTCTCCTGGGTGGTCTTAAGTTTTTGGCCCCTCCGAGGAATTGCTTCAGCAGTGGATGAGTGAAGAGGGGAGGTTCTGTGTTGTAATGAGCTGTGTTGTAATGAGCTGAAATGGCTCAGGCATGAATTTTGATGGAGGAAAAGGAAAGGCTCTTTTGAAGCATCTCAGTTACGTATTGAAGAATCTGAGGTAAATTGGGTGCTGCTGTGCCTATCCCATGGGTTTGGCTCCAGGAACAGAATCCTTTCCATTTTTCAGCATAGGATTTTCTAGTAATAGGCCTCCTTGCTTCCAGAATGACATCCATCACTTGCTTACTGAGGGATGGGAATAGTGAGATCAGGTAATTAGCTAGGCTGCCAAGTTCAGGGTTTGAAGCTGTGGGTGCAGAATCTGGCCCTCCTGCTGAGACAGTAGAGCAGGGGTCTGAGACAGGTGCCATGGTGCCAGCAGTGACACACTGCACAAGAGGGGGTACCAGCTTTGGTGTGACCAGTCTGGTGCAATCAGTATTGTCCTTGGTTTGTTCTGTTTGATCTTTAGTAGTACCTTGGAGAGGAGAGGCAGAGGGGGAAAGGCATAAACTGATAGTTTTTCCAAGTGAAGGACAGGGCATCCACTTTCCAAGCTTGTTTGTGAGGAGTCCTTGTGCAGAATTTGTCCAACTGATAGTTCTGAGGGGAGGCAAACAGGTCTATCTCTGGGCTCCCCCATTTGTTTCTCAACATGTTGAATATCTTTGGTTCCAGTTTCCACTTGTGTGGGTCCATGAGATTTCTGCTTAGGTCGTCTGCCAGTGTATTTAGCTTTCCTGGCAGGAAATGAGCCTGTAGGTGCAATTTCCACTCCCGTGGGTCCATGAGATTTCTGCTTAGGACGTCTGCCAGTATATTTAGCTTTTCTGTCAGGAACTGAGCCTATAGGTGCACTTGGTAGCTCAAGGCTGTGTTCCACAGAGCCATAGTTAGCCTGCAGAGAGGGTATGAGTGGGTTCCCCCCTGCTTGTTTATGTACCACATAACAGTGGTGTTGTCCATCTTTACCAATAACTGTCCTGGAAGAATGTGGCCCTTGAAGGCTGTCGGAGCATACTGTACAGCTAACAATTCTTTTTGATTGATATGCAGGTGCACTTGACTTGGGCTCCATTTGCCCTGAATGCACTGCCCTGCCAAGTGAGCCCCCCATGCATAGTCTGATGCATCTGCTGTTAGGGTTTGGGCGGCAGGAGGTAGAGTGAATGGCAGTCCCTTGTTGTGGTGGCAGGCCTCTGCCAACCAAAAGAACTCTATCTGTAGACAAGGTGCGATAGGAATCATTGATTCTAGATCCTGAGAATGTTGACACCATAGGCTTTTTAGATACCATTGTAGTTTCCTCATATGCAGTCTTGCATATGGAATTAGAAGAATGCAACAGGCCATGAACCCCAGTGCTTGCAGTATTTTCCTTGCAGATAGCTAGGTCTTTGTGGCCAGTAGAGTGAAGTAGGCTGTCAAATGAACTTGTTTCTCTGATCTGGGAAATTGTATTCAAGCTTGCAATACAATTTGTTGGCAGGGTACAAGATTTGATTACTTTTCATTTATGGTGTACCCCAGAGAAGTTAGCACTTTTTGTACAAACGCCAGATGATTCAATAGTATGCCCTGGCTTTCTGCCTGAATTAGACAATCGTCCAGGTATGGGTATATTTGAATATTTCTTTGCCTGCAAAATGCAATGACTGGAGCTAGGCACTTTGTGAATACCCTGGGCGCAGTAGAAAAGCCAAAGGGCAGTGCAGAGAACTGATAGTGCATGAAGCCTGCTTTGAAGCGTAGGTATCTTCTGCAAGATTCCCTGATTGGGATGTGCAGGTAGACTTCCTTTAAATCCAGTGTTGCCAACCAGGCATCCTTGCCTAGCATAGGAAGCAACTGGTGAAGAGTTAGCATCTTGAATTTTGGGATTACCAAAAAAAGTTTAGGATAGAGAGATCCCTGATAGGACACCAGGAGTTGTCTTTTCT
Source organism: Protopterus annectens (assembly GCF_019279795.1). Taxonomy (NCBI): domain Eukaryota; kingdom Metazoa; phylum Chordata; order Ceratodontiformes; family Protopteridae; genus Protopterus; species Protopterus annectens. Next base: position 1,978,828,080 of record NC_056729.1, on the reverse strand, counting down.
GGGCACCAGAAAAAATCTTGAGCAGAAACCTTGGCCCCTTTCCTCTTCTGGGACAGTCTGAATAGCCCTTATACTTAAGAGAGAGAACTTGCTTTTGAGCCTCTGCCCACTGATCTAGGGGTATAACTGGCCAACCGTTTGGGATTAGTAAAGTGTGGAAGTGGAATCTGTATCCCTGGGAAACTATATTTAAAACCCATTTGTCCTGGGTAATGAGTTCCCAGTTTTTTGCCTGCAGAGCAATCTTTCCCCCTAAAGGAGCAGTCAGTTCAGAAGGGCTTGGAAGTTTGAAAGTTAAATCACTGAGACAGTTTACCATAAAGGGGGGGGGGTCTTACTACTCCCTGCTTTGGAAGTGGGAGCCCCCCCACTGCTTAGTACTGTGCGTACCTTGGGACCGAAGCCTGTGTGTATTGCTGGGTCTGGGTTTGGACTGAGAAGGCCTGAAAGAGGCAGGAAAGGACCAATTCTTAGAGGGCCAATGCCTACTAAATCTGAGAGGCTGTACTTGCAAGAAATTTTTAACAGTTTCATAGATTTAGCTTTTTCCTCCATCTTTTTAAGAGCTTATTCTGCTTTGTTGCCAAACAGGCAGTCCTGATTTAAGGGAGCATCCAGCAATTTAGCTTTAACATAATTTGGCAAGGACTGCTCCTTAAGCCAAGCATGCCTTCTAAGTACAGACCCAGTGACAGCAGCCCTGCAAGATGCCTCCAGTGAATCAAAACCACATTGCAAAGTATGTTTTCCAACCTGTTCAGCAGAACGCATTAAATCCTGTAAATCGTTAATTTCAGCACAGTCAGGAATCAACATAATTTTCTGTATAAGCAATTCAGTAATGTGCTACTGATACTTTAACATATGAAACTGGCAATTTAAGGCCCTAATGTTCAAGGCTGCAGAAATGTATACCTTCTTACTCCATATATCCAGCGCCCTGGAATCTCTATCAGAGGGGGTAGGACTTCTGGCAGTTGTAGCCTTTATGCCCTTGGGTCCCTGTGAAATAGTCTCAGGATCCGCAGTAGGATTTTTAAAAAGGAACTTGTGAGAGTCAGAAACCCTGTAATATCTATCTGGTTTTCTGGGAGCAGGAGGTAAGGAGTCAGGGGCCAAGCTAGACTCCATAAAGGCATCATCAACAATGTCCAGTACAGGGGGGATAGCTAAAGGCCTGTGATGGGGCAGGAGTAAGAAATCCCTAAGCCTCTTTTTTAGAATCAGAGTAATTCTGGCTTTTCCAGCGGAAATGCTCCCTAAGAGTATGCAAGGTTTCACCAAAAGAGAAATCCTCGTGAGGGGAAGCAGAGGGAATTGAGTCCTCTGCATCAGAATCCTCATAGGCAGATAAGGGTAAATCCTGGTCATCAGAAGAAACAGAAATTTCAGGATCCTGATCAGAAGAATCATAGCCATATTCAGTCCTAGGTCTCTTAGAGGGGGAAGGTTGACTTCCCCTGATTAAAGTAATAAGGTCTTCAGTCATTCTTATCACTTGTTTTTTTTAGGCATAGAGGCCTGACCACACAGTCTGGGCAACGGTTTTCTAGGCATGGATCGAGTTTTAGGCCTTGAAGAAGAAGGTGGCATTGGTTTAATATGCAAGTCAGTAGGCCTGAATACACCCTCAGATGTCAGTGCCTGCACAGCGGCTCCGGACCCATCCAAGGTAGAGACATCCGCAGGTTCTACATTTGAAGCATCTCGTGGCATACCGGACTCTGAATGGGTCTCAGTAGAGGTCTGTGAATCTGAAGTACCGAGTATCAGGGGCTGCAAAAGCGCCTCAATGAGTACTGGCGAACTGGCAACTAGCTTAGGAGAAGCATCGTCGGCAGCTTTGGACCTAGGTGGCCTGTCTCTGTCTTTATCTTTGCGTTTTTTCGGAATGTTGGTAGTTGGGTGGCTTACCGAAGACATATCTGGATAATTGAACCGAGTACCGAAATATTTAGAAGCGTAAATATACCGACGACGAATAGTTCGTTGTTTAAATAAGGCACAAAACTGACAGCGAGGTACATCGTGGTTAGGGCCTAGGCAAGGAATACAATACAAATTAAAATCTTTATGAGGTATTTGCTTTCCACAAGAAATACAATTATTGACTTTTACTGACATCGGTTAAGAGCAAGAAAAGATTTCCCCAACAGGGTACTTAGCTTTAGTTGAAGACTTTGGTTCTGAAACTCGAAAACGGAAATTTCAGGAGTCGGCCGACTGGCACTTGCGAACTGCTTCTGCTTCGGGCACCGCAAGGCAAGAAAGACTGATAAAATGGCATTGGCTGCATGCTTTATACCCCTGACTACCTGACGTCATGGAAGATGAGACAGCAACCAACACAGGACCCAAGACTTTGTTAATCAGGCCGACTGAGGGCTACTGCAAGCAGATAACCCAAATATGATGACTGCAACAGTGGAACACGAAGAACATCATACAGAGTTCTCTTTACATTTGTAAACCAAGCCTGTGAATTATATTAATATATACAAGGACATAGAATTAGTATGCCACGGTGGTACGGCAGTAGCGTTGTTACCTCACAGCAAGAGGTTCTCCCGTTCGATTTTCGGCTTGGCTTGGGAGTGCCTTCTGTTTGAAGTCTGCATGTCCTCCCCGCGGTTGGGTAGTGTTCGAAAGACATGCATGCGTAAATGGGAGTGCCTTCTTTGAAGGTTGGTCGTCAAGCTGGCACCTCGGCGTTTCGTAAAAATCTACTGCCAATCATTAGCAGACCGGAGTTCCGCTGTGGCGACCCCTTACTGGGAAAATGCCGAAACAACAAGGACATATAATTATTTATAAAATTCTATCTAGCTAGGCTGGCAGCCTTCACAACAAGCATATATGCTTTTTGGTATATGGACACTACACAGTCATAGCATATAATCTGTTAGGCAATAGTTTTCTGCAGCACAAACACAAACTGAAAAGTACAACACAGACACTGTTTGCAAAAATTAGATGAAGGTCATTTAGGTCTAATGAAGTATGGAGAGATAGCCCAGATGCTACTACTATAGCCAGCTAAATGTTAAAATCTCTGTAAAAATAGTACTTCTGAATGTTGCATTGAAAACAAGCACACACACACAAACAGCACAACATCACCAAAATGTCTGTGTTAGAAAACTGCTAATTAATAAAGTGATCTTGATGGCAGAAAGCCACATGACAATTTCATTCACTGAGGTACGGTTTTGTAAGACTTTATATTTGTATATACAACTGGGTTCAGCCGATGACACAATAAAAAACTGCAGGTTTTCTTTTTGAAGGATCAGAGAATCTAGTTTTGTGATACTTGGCATGACTGCTTTTTTTACTTCCTTATTATTTTACTGCTATATTTTTCAAGCAATAGCTGCTTTGTAGTTATTATACTGACCTCTGAATGCTGTTTCTATTTATTTATTTATTCGTTTGTTTCTTTACTTTCTCTTGCTTACTGCTGATTAAAATGCAGACTACTTGTGTTTACTTTCAGAGCCATTCTTCAAATTAAGCAACACAACAGTTACACATAATCAATAATCTGATTCTGTCTGCGTTAGACTTGTAGTACTTCCCTATTTACTTCAGCTGATATGAACTTTTACTCTCTCCTAAAGTACATTTCCTTTAGTGTATGCACTTTTGTTGTAGGAATCTTCTTAATTTTATCAGATTGTTACAATGCTGGAGCCACCCCCACCCCCATCCTCGCCCACAAATAAGACTATCATTGGACTCATTTCTGTTTTTTCTTTTTTTTTTCCAATTGACTTCTGATCTTTGAACTTTTGATTGGCTATTCTCTTCCTCCTTTTTGTCTCTTTCTTATACTTTTCCCTTCTGCTGCTACATGTAAGGCAGACACAATCGTTCTTTTACTGGTCAGCATTCATTCAGACATTTGATTTTCACACTTTTATTATAGTAGCAGCTTTGTGTTTATCATATGTTATCCTGTTATAGATTAGTAAATGATGTGTGCAATCTTTATGACTGGCTGTCTTTTGGCCTTTCAGTGTTAACAGCAGTGCCATAACTTGTTGTTCTTTACTTTCATATAATCTCACTCTACCCTTAATAACTTTAGTATCTAAACTGATTCACAACTGCAGATCTTTTTTGTTTGTTTGTTTCTTTGAGCAACTCTAGCTAGTGACTTTGCCAAATGTCCGAGATGAAATCCACTTGTGAATCTGAAATGAACTGCTGACTTGATCACTACTGAAATGTAAAAATATTACTACAGCAATGACTTTGTACCACTATAAAGTCACAGTTATCATAATAATTCCTACTACGCAGCTCAACTCTGTGGGTCGGATTTCAAAAGACTTGCTCTCAGTGTAAGTGACCACTTACACTGACAGCACGTCTTCTGGAATCTGGCCCTTGGTGTAAGCCTGTTTATAGAAAGGCCTTACACCAAGTAAGTCACTTAAACTGAGAGCAAGTCTTTCGGAAGCAGGGCAGACATACACTGAGAGCAGTCTTTTGGAATCTGGTCCTCTATGCCTTTAAATATGTTATTTAGGATTATTCATGCTAGTTGTTATATTAGTGCATGTATATTTATTTACTGACATTTGCATACTGGGAAAGTCCAACTGGGTCACAGGAATCCATTTCCAGCAAAGACCCGGGGAGGAAAGCTCCACTGAACACAGAAAATAAAAAAAAAAATTAAAAAAAATCAAACACATTACATAAGAAATAGTTGAAAATGATACATTTCAAAAATTATCAATAATACTGTAAGGCACAGAAGTATACTAAAAACACATTACAAAGAGAACAATGAGAAAAAAGTAAAGTAAAACAATGCATACACCTCTGGAGAATGTCCTTTTGGCAATTCAGAGTATTAATAAGAAAAAGTCATGTGTTTTGTGAATGTGTAAGAAAGATTATTACAAGCAGTTTTAAAATACATTTGAGCAAGTTTACTTTTATTTTTATTCTGTCTTAGCTTGCTGTTGTGAAGCACGACATTCTGTTTCTTGTCCTTATTGTTTCCAAATGGGGGAGGAGGAGGAGGAGACGTCCACCTCTTCTAATCTGGGCAAGACTTAGCCACATACATTTACAGAATCTCCTTTTAAATGACTGGACTGTATCTATCAAATTCCTACCCTACATTCAGAGCTTGTCCATTCATTTAATGTTTATATGCTTTATATTGTCACCCATCTAGCTAATTCATTATTTATTTACCCCTTCTAGCGCAACACAATGTAATCAGTGTACAGAATGACCAAACACAATCTTTTAACTTTCCCATTCACGTAAGACACATGCCTATAAATTACACTTGGCCATATACTTCAGTTTTATTACACCAATTAAGGACTCTTTTTTTATCTATTATGGACTTCTATAAAAAAAAAGTTTTTTAACTTACACTCCCATCCCAAAGATTATATGGGCAAATCAATGCTAACAGTTGCTCTCTTGAACTTATTCCCTCTATTTCTTGAGGCCACCTGCTCTATTTTCTCATCAGCGATGTCTCTTAGATTACCATATTATGCACAGTAAAACTCCCAACTTTCAATATACTCAGCATTTTCTCAGAAATCTCTTCACTGAATATACCCCATGTCTCAGAACCCACTTCAATAACTTCCCACATACTACTCATCAAGACTCTGTCCCCAATTCTCATCTGTATGAATGGAAATTTGGTCTCTTAAATGCAGGATATATCTGCAACAAATCGGAGGAAATCCAAAATTGGAAAGGTGAAAATAATCTATAGAAAGTATCAATTACCAAACATACTTTTCTCAACTTATCTGTCCCCAGGTTAAGCATGTTTTAAGTCATGACAGATTTCAACAAAGAAAAGGAGGTAGAATGTTTTTGCTTTATAAAGTACACCTTAACATTGTATGCACTCATTCCTTCTCCTTAGAGAAGAGTACTCTGCCAGTTGCTTTTTATCAGAATACATCGCCATCAGTGATTCCAGCAAGCTCTTCTCAACTGTACCGCCTGCAAAACAGAGTCAGTGTGTGTGTGTGTGTGTGTGTGTGTGTGTGTGTGTGTGTGTGTGTGTGTGTGTGTGTGTGTGTGTGTGTGTGTGTGTGTGTGTGTGTGTGTGTGTGTGTGTGTGTGTGTTGTTACTCTGCTGAGCTCCCCATGTTGCAGAACACCAGATACACCTTTTTATAGTTTCACAAGCTCACAGAATATTATTAGGCTAATGGCTCAAGAGCCCTTACAAGCCTAGCCAATAATATATGGGCCCTAGGGGCAAGAGGATGGCACAGGTTTGTGCCTTGCCTTGAGTATTTTACAGACTGCCCCTTCTCCATACACAGGTGTTACTCCAGGTGGGAATTTGCAGTTCCCCAGCCATTGATCCAAGTTGTGTTTGAAGAGGGATAGGGAAGGGCTCTGTTTAACATGAATACGAAGCCTGCTCCAAAGAAGGGGTAATCTCTGAGACACATATCTGTCCCTCAAGCATGTTTTGTTTGAGTCGCTGACCAGGTTTAGATTCCTAGATCAGGTGACCCTTGTGATGTTTGTCTTGCAGATGTGTAGCAGCTCCATCAGGACTAAATTTTTGAGTGCCTTGTAGGTTAGGCATAGGTCACATTAATCGGTATGAGCCAGATGAAAGGGATAGGGCTTTTAGTCTATCTGCATAGGACATGTTTTAACACCTTGCATTTTCTTTGTGAGGAACCTCTGAGGTAACTTTATTGTTCTAAGTGCCTTGTGAAGTACATGCCAAATGGTGTGTTGCACTCTATTATTGGTCTAATGAAGGTTGAGTACAGTGGGACTACAATTTTCTTGGATCTGGATGGCACACCTTTACTAGTTATAAGCTGTGCCGCATAGAAGGACTTCCTCACCTCTGTGGACACTTGGTGGTCAAAGTTCAGGCTACTATCTGTGTACTTAGTTCTCTTACCTCTGAATCCATTTTTAGAGGTGTGCTATTTGTAATTTGCAGAGGTATTTGACTTCCCAAAGGGTTTGATAATGTATTTTTTCATGGGTCTGTATTACTTTGTTGAAGATTAACTTTCTCGAACTTCCGTTCATTGAACATAAGTCAGCGAACATTCCCTTCAGCAAACGTTTTACATAGGGAATGGGAGTTAGTCGGCCAGCATTAGGAAATCTGACCTTTTCCCCACTGTAGTGCGATCTTAGGGTTGGTACATATAATTAGGGGGGTGTGGGGGGCGTAGCTCCTCACCTTGGTGTGTTTGATATGCTACATTGTGTATGACGATCAGAGTGGTGGACAACTAACATTTCCTGTGTAAAACATTTGAACGTTCGCTGAGTTATGTTTGATGAATGGAGGTTTGATTAAGTTAATTTTTGTCAAAGTAATGTAGACCCTTTTTTCACATTTAGTTTTAGGCCGTGGCTCTGGCACTAATTATTTGTCCAATTTAGACCCTCCAGAAAGATATCTATATCACTGGGGGATTCAATGATTGCCCCAGCTTGCAATTGTTGGCAGACTTTGTCATCCAGAGACCTTTTACATTAGCCATGACTTCACAGTAGTATATTCCAAACAGCAGTGGGGCCAGCACTGAGCTCTGTAGCACACCACTAGTAACTGGCCTCTTGCTGGATCTGGATTCATGCACTTTAACCACATGTGACCTTGTCTATGAGTCATTTGGCTATCCATCTGGTGATGAAGGGATTTATGCCCAGTTATGGGAATTTATTTATAACATCTGAGTGGGAAATAGTGTCAAATGCTTTGTCCAGATCAAGGTAGGTGGTATGCACTGTTTTACCCTCATCTATGGCCCGTGTGACTTTCTTAAAGAAGTCACCAGATGTAGTAGGCAGAACCTGCCTTTGACAAAGCTGAATTGGGTTATTTCCACTGTTTGGAGGTTTTCTATGTCATTACTAGTCAGGTTGATGACCACTCTTTCCATGGCCTTACATACAGTCAAATGTATGGGTCTGTAATTTTCTAGGTCAGATGAATATCCCCCTTTATGTAGAGGAATGACTGTTGCTGTCCTCCACTCTATCAGGACAAAGATGGTCAGGAGGTTGTGGTTAAAAAGAGATCCCAATGGGCCCAATAGGTCCTGATTTAAGCTGTTTTTAGTTGAGACTTCACAAGATTGACCATGATGCCCCACTCTTTTGATAGTTCCAGAATGAAGTTCATAGTTTGTAGTAATAGATATGTGGTGTAAGTCGTGAGGAGCCAGTCATCTAGGTAAGGGAACACTCAGAATCCGTGCAGCCTCAAATGTGCTGTGACCGCTGCCATGCATTTCGTGAACACTCTGGGGGCTGTGGTGAAACCAAAGGGCAGCACTCTGAATTGGTAATGATTGGTTCCTAGCCAGAAGTGGAAAAACTTTCTTGAGCGTTGGTCCATCTTTATGTGGTAATACACGTCTTGAAAGTCAAAAGAGCACATCCAATTGTTTTCTTCTAAGAAGGGAAGAATTGACTGAACCATGACCATCCGGAATTTTGACTGTTGGAAAAATTTGTTCAGAATACTGAGATCCAAAATTGGTCTCCAGTCCCCTGTTTTCTTTGGTACTAAAAGGAATCTTGAGTAAAACCTGGATCCTAATTGGTCTGGTGGGACTTCTTGGATGACTCTTTTTTTCTAGCAGCTTTTGTATCACTAATGCTGCTTGATCTATCTGACTGGGTGGAACGTCAGGGAGTTTTGCTGGGTTTCTCAGATAAAGAGTGAAAGGGATTAGATAACCTTTGGAAAGGAAATGATCCTTAGCACCCAAGCACTGGTGGTTATGCATCACCAAGTGTTTAGGTGCAAGGAAAATCGTCCAACTGCTTCCAGGAGCGCTGGTACTGTTGACTCTGCGGACCACCCCTGCCTCTGGGATGGCATCTTCTATTATAACTCCCCCCTCTGCCCCGAGGGGAGTACGTACCATGTGTGTCCAGGAAAGTTTTCTAAGGACTTCTTGAACCACATGTTACCACTCCTTTGATTCCTGGAGTAGGATCACTGAGGAGTGGAAAAATGTAAGCACACAGCAGAGAGAGTATTTCCATGCTTTTCACCATTTCACACCTGGATAGTTGACTTTACTTTGGGTCCAAACAAAGAGGATCTGTCAAAGGGAACACTGACAAAGGAAGACTTGAATGGTTCTGGAAACTTGCACAGGCGCATCCATGTGTGATGTCGAATAGCAACACCTGAACCTGCTGACCTGGTCACCCCCTCGGCTGCATGCACAATGAGCCTCATGGACGAATTTGAAATTAAGACTCCAGGGTTGCTAACTGTGAGGCCACTTTTTCTTGGGCCTTCTCACCAACTGCTACCACCAGGGTTTCTGACAGCTCCTTGACCATATCCCTTTGAAGTCTAGTAAAGTGTGCAAAAAAAAGACTTGATAGAGAAGGTCATTGAAGCATAAACCCACTTCCCAAATCTGTCAGTCGTCATGGACTCTTGGAAAGGGGGATGTGCAGAAGAACTTTCCTCTGCTAGCTCTTTCTTGGTGGCGGCAGCTACCACCATGGCATCAACTACTAAACTCTTTGCCCAATGTGAATGGTCCTCAGGAGTGGAAAGAATAATTTCAGGTCTCCGAGGTACAGGTTCTATGAAATCAGGAGCCTTCCAAGCCCACTGAGCGATCAGCTTAATTAGGTTGTCAATGGGCAGGGTCACCCAGGAGGTAGATGGGCAAGCACCAAAGGTCTGTAAGTACACGGATTCTTCAGAGGAAGGGTCTTTGGGTTTCCAGTCATCCTTCTGTTTCAAAATATGCAGAATGTCTCTGAAGGAGATGTCTTCTGGGGGGTGACTGTGGGAAACCCTCCCCTTCATCAAAATCAGTGTCCTCTGTGATGGATTCCTCAGGAGAATCAAGATGTTTCCGCTTACATGATCTTTTCTGAGGAGGCACTTCAGTGGAATCATCTGAAGAGGACTCGGAAGAGGGGACGCCTGCAGTAAGTAGTTCTTGCAACCTTGCGGCTCGCTGTGCAGGGGTTGAGGTCAGTGGTAGAACTGAAAGGTCTGAGGTCATAGGGAGAGACTCCAGTAACACAGGAGGCACCTGAGATGGGGCACTAGCCAAAGCTCTTTCTATGGCTTGAAAGGCAGGACCCCTGAGCAGGGATAGGAGCCCGGAACAAAGACAGACAAACTCGGAACCGGGGTTACACCCTGCCCTGAGACCTGCCTGACAAACCGGAACCAAGGAGGGGTCCTCTGTCAGTGCAGCCCAAACAGACAAGGCGGCTCCATAGAAAAACTTGGCGTTGGCTCGAACCCTTGGGCCTGACGAGGAAGACATGGTCCCAGGGACTTGAAGGTGCCAGAGCCGGACTCGGCATCGAAGACAAGAAAGTTGTCGGTGCCGAACTCATTGGTACCTGTGAAGTTGTAGTCAAGAGTTCTAAAGCCTATGAGGAGGTCACAGGAGGAGAATAAGAAGGGGTTGTAGGGATGAAACCCCCTGCACCAGAGGGGAGAGGGGGAAGGAAGACCCCTGGCTGTCAAAAGCTGATCCACCAACCTAAAGAAACGATTCCAGGCAGAAGCAGAATCCAAAGCGTAAAAATGTAAAATTTCCAAAAAGTACAAACAGGACAAAACAATTCAGTTGAGCGCACTTTCACTCTACTATTGCAGAGCTTCCTCAGAACAATTAAAACCACATTTGTATCCTTTATATAATGAAATGAGAAATTAATTAATTGATTGAACTAATTTCCTTAAAGGAATAAACTGTATGTTTACAAAATTGTATGTGTTAATCATATATAATCCTGCCAAAATACATAAATTATATATAAAATGTACAAAAATTCTTAACCAATTATTATTAAAACCACCACATACAAGGAAGTGTTATATCAAAATGCGTAAAAATACATAAAACTACACATAAACTACCAACCATAAGGTTAAAAAATTAATTAACTCAATAATTATAACCATTATAACCAACATGAGGTGTCCATAAGGGATCAATTCAACCCTGAGTCTGAAAAAATGCATATGTAAATTCCTAAAAACATAGTGTAAAAAAAGGGGAGGGGGAACAAAAATAAACAAATAAAATTCACAACTTTGCTCGTCTCAATTTCAATACACTAGCAATACTAATACAGTCATTCAAACCTGGTGGTGTCCCTGCATCTGTTTTAGCTGCCAAATCAATTCTCTAAATCCAACCCTAGCTTCCCAGTTACCACCTCTAGGATCGCTAGCCACTTGTTCTAGTACTGCAAATTTAATACTCATACTATGACATAATAAGGAGTGTTTATAAAAGGCATTGGATTCCTTCTTTTTAGAAATCTTGTACAAGTGTTCGTAAATCCTTTTCTTAAGTGTACGTGTAGTCTTACCAATGTAAAAACTATTGCAAGCATCACAAATACCAATGTACATTACACCCCTAGTGCCGCAGTTGTAATGTTTAAGGAACCGAAACCTGATGCCCCTAGATGGAATACTCACTTCCCTCTGCTGAAAAATATACTTGCACTGACTGCACATACCACATTTGAACATACCCTTCTCACTTTTATTTACCCCTACTTGATAATCTCCTTTCATCTCAAAAAAATCTTTGAAATTCATTATGTATATACGCGTTTTGATACAACACTTCCTTGTATGTGGTGGTTTTAATAATTGGTTAAGAATTTTTGTACATTTTATATATGATTTATGTATTTTGGCAGGATTATATATGATTAACACATACAATTTTGTAAACATACAGTTTATTCCTTTAAGGAAATTAGCTCAATCAATTAATTAATTTCTCATTTCATTATATAAAGGATACAAATGTGGTTTTAATTGTTCCGAGGAAGCTCTGCAATAGTAGAGTGAAAGCGCGCTCAACTGAATTGTTTTGTCCTGTTTGTACTTTTTGGAAATTTTACATTTTTACGCTTTGGATTCTGCTTCTGCCTGGAGTCGTTTCTTTTGGTTTGGTTCTTTTGGTTTGTGTTTCGTGGTTTTCTTTTCCATGGCGGAGTTTGCAGATTTGGAGGTGTTTGTGTCGACACCGGAAGTGTTAAAAGAGCTAAACAGCGACAGCACGCCTGTAACGAGGAAGGAGTTCCAGCAGGTTATGGTGCTTCTCTCGCAAATCCTTGAAAACTCTAAAAATTCTACACTGGGTTTATCTGGTGTACCTGGTAACCAAATGCAGTACCGAGAGGTTCAAGGTGATCGGCAGGAACCAGTTGAGTTGAGATGTAGTGTGCACAGAGACATTGAGAGACGCAGTTTGGTGCATGGTGACAATGAACATAATAACAAAAAGGACGTTAATAATACAGTAACCCCCTGTTGTGAGGAAAAGACTAGTTCTAATTTTAATTTTGATATTTGGTCTAATAGACGCTTTCATTTTAATGAGCTTAATATTGACCAAAATTTTGAGACATATGAGGAGGTTTTCAATACATTTAGAGACAAGCTGCATTTATTGAGAACCAACCAACTGGAAATAGACTATCTTAATGAATGTATTTGTACTGAGAGAGTTCAAAAAGGGCTCAGACTGTTTAAATATCCTAATAATGTTAATCACAATTCCGAATTACATAAACAGCTTACTAATTTATTTAATGCAACTGGAATAGAAATGTTGAAATTAATGGTCAGCGACTATCAGTCCCAGAATTAAGTTTTATTAGAGGAGACTAATGATTTGCACAAAAAAATTTTTGACTCCCATAAAGCTAATTTAGATGTTAGAAAGTATGATAATTTGTGTGTGGAAATTGATAAGTACTGTGACAAAATTATTTATAGGAAGATAAAGAAACTTGATTGTGATTTAAATGATTACAGGAATGGTAGAGCTTACCCCACCTTTAATATTGTCAACCAGTCCAAAAATACTGGGACTGTTAATTCTGAGGTGGGGGGTCATGACAATAATACTTTAGACCAACACAATCTCCCTTTAGGAGAGGATCCTGTGAGGAGAAGCGAAAGATTAGCCTGCAAGCAAAGGACATACTCCTATCAGAATGTGCCATCATTCAGGGGGGGGAGGGGGAACAAGCAACAGGGGAGAACCAGGCAATATTAAATATTTAAGATGTTGATTTTAGGCTGCTGAATGACAAATGTATTGTCAGGCAATTAGCTGGTGAGGGGACTCTAGTGGATGACCACGGGTCTATGCTGTGCAATGAGATGTTTTATTTACAGAATTTTGCTATCCATTTACCTTATGAGTTAGTCAGCAAAATGGCTAGTGATTCAGTGACAAATGTCACTGACCCTAGAATTTGTAAAAAGGATAATTTTACGATTTATAACTTTACAGATTTAGTTTTAGATGACAGGTACTCCAGTATTTTTACCAAAGGATTTCATTTTGTACCTGTTAAGAATGGTTCTATGGTCAATACTTTCATTGATATTAAACTTTTCATCAGGAAACTGAATTTGCAAATATATTTTAAGGGAGCACAGGTGGACAATAGTGAACTATCTAGAAGAAATACTTTTAATCCACCCACTAACACTTTCTTAAAGCTTTTTGATGAAATGGTTCAACAAGAAGTGAGGCATATTAATTATTACAACAACCCCACTAAGAATAACTTGTCTAAGGAAGAGGAAGATTTACTGATATTATTAAAAAAGGAAAAGATCAGAATTATGAAACCAGACAAAGGGGGTGGGGTTGTTTTAATGTACAATGATGAATATGAAATATATATTCATGATATTTTGCAAGACATGGAATGTTATACTGTAGTGTCACGCAATGAAATTAACATTGCCTATTCTAAGATTAAATATTTTTTAACTGACCATTTGCTCCAGGGTGCTATTAACGAAAAATTGTTTAATTTTTTGTACGTAGATAACCCTAAAATTCCTGTCATATTTGGAATTCCCAAGGTCCACAAAGGAATAAATGCACTTCAATTTAGACCGATTGTAGCGGGGGCAGGAAATATTACCGAACCCTTGGCCATGTTCGTCGATTCTCACTTAAAGAATTTCATTAATAATATACCCCATATTACTAAAGATTCTTGGAATTTTCTGAGAAGTATCACTGAGGACAAATTTGATTCCTCTAAGTGGTTTGCTACTATCGATGTAGTGGAACTTTTTTCCAGTATTCCCCATAATATTGGGTTGGACTGGTTCTGTGAAATTTTGAGCTCTGAAGGTGGTTTGGGAGGTAACACGACAAACTTGATTTTAGAGTTTATTGATATTATCCTTAGAAACAATTTTATAAATTTTAATAGGGATTTATATCAGCAAAGGAAAGGGGTAGCAATGGGGGCTCCATGTGCCCCCTTATACGTAAACTGCGTATTGTATTTCTGGGAACGGAAGTTTGTTTTCAACACTGTATGGCATCAGTACATTACTTTCTATACCCAATATTTGGATGACATCTGTTTATTTTGGAGAGGCACCAAAGAGTTATTCGAGGAATTTATGGTTTACTTGAATAACAGTACCTCATTTTTAACATTTACATACATGATAGATGAGTTTGCCATCAATTATTTAGATGTTACCATTTATAAAGATGTTATAAATCAGTGTTTTCAGTCGACACTATATAGAAAACCCACTTTCTCTAATACTTATTTGCACTTCGACAGTGCGCACCTGTATCACCAAAAAAGGGAATTGCTAAAGACCAACTGATAAGGTCATCTAGAATGACAAGTGATTACTCTGTGCTTCTTCAAGAATTTGACTTCATTTGTTCTCTTTTTACATATATTTTGCCAGTATTGGCATGGCTAGTCCAGTGCAATCAGTACTGTCCTTGGTTTGTCCTGTTTGATCTTTAGTAGCACTTTGGAGAGGAGAGGCAGAGGGGGAAAGGCATAAACTGTTAAGTTTTTCCAGGTGAAGGAACAGGGCATCCACTTTCCAAGCTTGTCTGTGAGGAGTCCTTGTGCAGAATTTGTCCAATTGGAAGTTCTGAGGGGAGGCAAACAGGTCTACCTCTGGGCTCCCCCATTTGTTTCTCAACATGTTGAATATCTTTGGTTCCAGTTTCCACTCATGTGGATCCAAGAGATTTCTGCTTAGGTCGTCTGCCAGTGAATTTAGCTTTCCTGGCAGGAACTGAGCTTGAAGGTGCACTTGGTAGCTCAAGGCTGTGTTCCACAGAGCCATGGCTAGTCTGCAGAGAGGGTATGAGTGGGTTCCCCCCTGCTTGTTTATGTACCACATAACAGTGGTGTTGTCCGTCTTTACCAATAATTGTCCTGGAAGAATGTGGTCCTTGAAGGCTGTCAGAGCATTCTGTACAGCTAACATTTCTTTTTGATTGATATGCAGGTCCATTGGACTTGGGTTCCATTTGCCCTGAATGCACTGCCCTGCCAAGTGAGCCCCCCATGCATAGTCTGATGCGTCTGTTGTTAGGGTTTGGGCGGCAGGGGGTAGAGTGAATGGCAGTCCCTTGTTTTGGTGGCAGGCCTCTGCCCACCAAAGGAACTCTATCTTTAGTCAAGGTATGATAGGAATCATTGATTCTAGATCCTGAGAATACTGACACCATAGGCTTTTTAGATACCATTGTAGTTTCCTCATATGCAGTCTTGCATATGGAATTAGTAGAATGCAACAGGCCATGAACCCCAGTGCTTGCAGTATTTTCCTTGCAGATAGCTAGGTCTTTGTGGCCAGTAGAGTGAAGTAGGCTGTCAAATGAACTTGTTTCTCTGGCGTGAGGTAGGCCATCTGGGAAATTGTATTCAAGCTTGCTCCCAGGAATACAATTTGTTGGCAGGGTACAAGATTTGATTACTTTTCTTTTATGGTGTACCCCAGAGAAGTTAGCAATTTCTTTACAAATACCAGATGATTTAACAGTATGTCCTGGCTTTCTGCCTGAATGAGACAATCGTCCAGGTATGGGTATATTTGAATATTTCTTTGCCTGCAAAATGCAATGACTGGAGCTAGGCACTTTGTGAATACCCTGGGCGCAGTAGGTAAGCCAAAGGGCAGTGCAGAGAACTGATAGTGCAAGTAGCCTGCTCTGAAGCGTAGGTATCTTCCGCAAGATTCTTTTATTGGGATGTGCAGATAGGCTTCCTTTAAATCCATTGTTGCCAACCATGCATTTTTGCCTAGCATGGGAAGCACCTGATGAAGAGTTAGCATCTTGAATTTTGGTATCACCAAAAATGTGTTCAGAATAGACAGGTCCAGGTTAGGATGCCAGGAATTGTCTTTCCTGGGTACCAGGAAAAGTCTTGAGTAAAAACCTTGCCCCCATTCTTCTTGTGGGACAGGATGAATAGCCCTGATGCTTAAAAGAGAGAGAACCTGCTTTTGAGACTCTGCCCACTGATTTGGGGGTAGGTCTGGCCAACCGTTTGGGGTTGGTAAGGAGTGGAAATGGAATCTGTATCCTTGGGAAACTATATTTAGAACCCATTTGTCCCGCGTAATGAGTTCCCAATTTTTTGCATGCAGGGTGATCTTTCCCCCTAAAGGAACAGTCAGTTGAGCAGGGCTTAGAAGGTTTAAAGTTAAGTCATTGAGGCAGTTTACCATAGGGGGGAGTCTTACTACTCCCTGCCTTGGAAGTGGGAGCCTCCACTGCTTAGTCCTGTGAGCACCCTGGGGCTGAAGCCTGGGTGTTCTGCTGGTTCTGGGTTTGGACTGAGAAGGCCTGGAAGAGGCAGGAAAGGACCAATTCTTAGAGGGCCAATGCCTACTAAATCTGGGAGGCTGTACTTGCAGGAAATCTTTAACAGTTTGCATAGATTTAGCTTTTTCCTCCATCTTTTTAAGTACTTCGTCTGCTTTGTTGCCAAACAGGCGGTCATGGTTTAAGGGAGCATCCAGTAATTTAGCTTTAACATGATCTGGCAAATATTGCTCCTTACGCCAAGCATGCCTTCTAAGTACAGACCCAGTAACAGCAGCCCAGCAAGAGGCCTCTAATGAATCAAAACCATATTGCAAAGTATGTTTTCCCACTTGTTCAGCAGAGTGCATTAAATTATGTAATTCTTTATTTTCAGCACAGTCAGGAATCAACATCATTTTCTGTGTAAGCAGTCCAATAATATGCTGCTGATACTTCAACATATGAAAATGGCAGTTTAAGGCCGTAATGGCTAATGTTGCAGAAGTGTATACCTTCTTACCCCATCTATCCAGCGCCCTGGAGTCTCTATCAGATGGGGTAGGATTTTTAGCAGTAGTGGCCTTAATGCCCTTGGGTCCCTGTGAAACAGTCTCTGAATCCGCAATAGGATTTTTAAAGAGGAACTTGTGAGAATCAGGAACCTTGTAATATCTGTCAGGTTTTCTGGGAGCAGGAGGCAAAGAATCAGGGGCCAGGCTAGATTCCGAGAAGGCATTGTCAACAATGTGTAGTACAGGAGGTATCGCTAAAGACCTATGCTGAGGCAGGAGTAAGAAATCCCTAAGCCTCTTATTAGAATCAGAAAAATCCTGACTTTCCCAGTGGAAATGCTCCCTTAGAGTATGTAAGGTTTCACCAAAAGAGAAATCCTCTGGAGGGGAAGCAGAGGGAATAGAGTCCTGTGCATCAGAATCCTCATAAGTAGATAAGGGCAAATCCGGATCATCAGAAGAATCAGAAAAATCAGAATCCTGTTCAGAAGATTCATAAACAAATTCAGTCCTAGGTCTCTTAGAAGTTGGAGGTCGGCTTCTCCTGATTAGAGTTATAAGATCTTCAGCCATTCTTATCATTTGTTTTTTAGGCATAGAGGCCTGAGCATGCGGCCTGGGCATCTGTTTCTTAGGCATGGTTCAAGATTTTGGCCTAAATGAAGAAGGAGGCATTGGTTTAATATGCAAGCCCATAGGCCTGAATACACCCTCAGAAGCTGGTGCCTGCACAGCGGCTCCAGACCCATCCAAGGTAGAGAGATCCACAGGTTCCACAGTTGAAGCATCTCGTGGCATACCGGACTCCGAATGGGTCTCAGTAGAGGCCTGCGAGTCAGAAGTAGCGGGTATCAGGGGCTGAGAAAGAGCCTCACTGAGTACCGGCGAACTGGTGACTGGATTAGGAGAAGCGTCGTCGGCAGCTTTGGACCTCGGCAGCCTGTTTCTGTCTTTATCTTTGCGTTTTTTTGGAATCCCGGTAGTCGGAAGGCTAACCGATGACATTTCTGGATAATTAAACCAAGAACTGAAATATTTACAAGCGAAAATATACCGACGACGAATAGTACGCTGTTTAAATAAAGTACAAGACCGACAGCAAGGCACGTTGTGGTCAGGGCCTAGGCAAGGAATACAGTGCGAATGAAAATCTTTGTGAGGTATTTGCTTTCCACAAGTAGTGCAATTATTAACTTTTACTGACATTGGTAAGGAGTAAGAAAAAGTTTCCCCAGTGTGGTACTTAGTGTGGTACTTAGCTTTAGTTGAAGATTGAAAACGAAAATTTCAGGAGTCGGCCGACCGGCACTTGTGAACTGCTTCGGCTTTGGGCAACGCATGGCAAGAAAGACTGATGTAATGGTGTCAGCTTGCATGTGTTATACCCCTGACGACCTGACGTCATGGAAGAAGGGACAGCAACCGACGCAGGACCCAAGACTTTGTTATCAGGTCCACTGAGGGCTACTGCAAAGCAGATAACCCCAAATATAATGACTGCAACAGTGAAACATGAAGAACATCACTTATATACCATTGGTAAATGTCTCAAACTTTAAAGCTGCTGGCAACAAGGTAGTTATAATATCAGGACAACCTGTCCTACATGACTGCCACTGTTTCACAGCTTCTATAATGTATCTAATATATGCCTTGGCCTATGGCGGTCACAACAGCAGTCATATGTCTACAAACATCAAGGCTAGGGATGATAAGTAGAGACACTTCAGTCACAATCTAATGATACAGTAGCACTGCCTGTCTCCATCCTGGGTCTGCATCCACCGTCAATACAGATGGAATGTGTGGCCTTACCTACACAAGAACATGAGGCTGTACAGTAAAAGTGCTCACCCCCCCCAACAGAACAGGGCACACCCATGGTTCATACTACCAGTGTTGTTCTTTCTCTGTAGCTGTGGCAGTTAATACACATACAAATTGCATTTGAAGTGGTTAACCCACCATTTTGAAGCTTTGCAAGGGTGCCCATTGCCAACACATGTAATAGGTTGCTGTAACAAGTTGGCAGCACTTAAAATCAATTATCAGATATGTCACAGTATCACCTAGCATAATCCACTTCAGTCTAGTTCAGCATGGATGTACCATCCATGAGGACATGAATATAAAGACATAGTAATGACTGGTCTCTTGTAGTCTCTGGATGCACACAACATTTCCATTTATACTTCCAAATGGGAGATTGCCAGTACCAGCATCACTGCACTCACTAGCACCATTTTCTAAACTCAGAAGGGTGGGAATGTACCAAAATGTCTGCATAGGAGGAATTATCACTGGGTACACAGTCTTCATCACCATCTGGATGGGTACCACGCTATGCCATACCTTGTCATGGGAAGCCACAGTGCTCACCCTCCAGTGGCAGGACATTACATGTGCGGATCTCATTCAGGTCACAGCTACATAGTTGTACACTGTCCCTGCCAAGACGGATCAAAAGTCCTGTTGTAGCAAGCCAGCACAGTGTTTGCAGATCAGAGTCACACAGTGTCATTCCAAACATATCGCAGAAGCAAACTGTGTATGAAACACAGTACCATCACCTCAGTATGCCCACCTCTGCATCAGGTCATGGTCATACAGTGGGAGCTCCCATCTCAACAGAGGAGGAAACAGTATATGACAGAATACCAGCCACTTCAAGATTCAGACTCCTCTGATATGCCCCCCTCGAATAAGTATGTGGACAGACGTGCATTACTGTATTTCTA
Source organism: Protopterus annectens (assembly GCF_019279795.1). Classification (NCBI taxonomy): domain Eukaryota; kingdom Metazoa; phylum Chordata; order Ceratodontiformes; family Protopteridae; genus Protopterus; species Protopterus annectens. Next base: position 1,978,808,217 of record NC_056729.1, on the reverse strand, counting down.
GCCACCTGTGCACATGAAGATAAGTGTGACCCACTGGTGGGAGGGTGGCATAATGGTTAAGGTGTTTACCTTACAAACATAAGGTGCAGGGTTTGATTCTCACATCGGGTAAATGGCTAGGCTGAAAATGGCCCACAAGGGCAGTTAGCTTAGTACTAATCTATGAACCCTACCTCATATGCAGCAAATGTGAGAATGTCTAATGCACAGCTTGGCTTGAACATGCACCGACTAGCAACATGCTACTTAACACTGCATGCATCATGTTTGAATTGTGTGACACAACAATGTTAGTGTGCTCTCATCAAGGCCTGTACATCTTAGCAGATATTACCACTTCTTCTGCAATGCCATATACTGCACCTGTCACTGTCTAACGTGTGTCTGAATGGCTGTTGGTTGTTGCTTTTCCACCAAAATGTCAATGGATGATGGTGATAATGTGCTTTACCTGCTGACTATGTGTGTACACAGTCTGCCTGTACTAGTATTCTGAGGCTGCCCTACCAATATCCTCACCACACACACATTATGGAGCATGCAACATGCTAAGAAAGTCCTGCAGGCTGTGGCAGGATCATACTAGAGTGTCTTCCCAAACATGTCCAGGAAGAGGAAGCATCTTTTGAATGCTTTCTGATGTTGTAGGTTTAGCAATGCATGGTGTTATACCGCAGTTTGACCATACTCTGTGGATTCTGGGTAACCATTTGAAATGTTGGGACAGATTAGAATGAGTCCCAAAATGCAGAGACTGAATGGTCAAAAGAAAGAACTTACATATACTAAGTCTGAGATGCCATTTCTTGGAATATTCCCTTTGCTATGAGGTATGGCGATCTCAGACTTGGTATATATATGTTTGGGGGAAGTGGAGGGCTTGCCACAACATGGGAGGGTGCAGGGGGACTCCTCCCAAAAGAAATTTAAAACAGAAGAGTAATTTTCAAAATTCGCTTTTCTCCTGTGTTTTTGGTCTTTTTTTTTTTTTTTTTTTTTTTTTCCTGGGTTGTCAGCACTCGGCATTTTGAGTGTTGACATTTCAACAGGGAGCCTGGATTCTGCACATGGGTCAAAAGCCAGTGCTCTATTGGGTATCCAGGGTCACCTGCAACAGAGTATGAACACTTTGGTGGCTCTATACATGAACATACTAGAAATGTAGCTGTGCATTATTACCCACTGTACCTGTACTTACCAGCTGGATGGCCCTGTGGGATTTCAACAATCAGCAAGTGGCAATACAGATAAGATGTCTGCCAGATATTTGAACCATGCAAATTGAGTGGGTGTTCTGCAGACATGTTGGTTAGGAAACCAAGCACACTACACACTGTTCAAAAAATGACAGCCCTTCCTGTTTACAGACCTTTGTATATGCGGGTCTGGTGTGACCTTTATTGATACATGTGTATAATCTATCTTACCATAAAAAATGTACACAAAAAACTAGGTGTACTGTACAGAAACAAACAATTCCTCACCAAGACTGCCAGAATTTCCACTGTAAATTCCCACCTAATCTCCACTTTACTCTATGCCTCTCCCATACTTACTTACCTTAGACAAAACAGACCTAAACAAGCTTGAGGCGTGCTACAATAACATTGCCAAGTTTGCCGCTGGTGCATCTTACCGCAGCCACCACTGTATCTCACTTAGAGAACTTGACTGACTTGAACTCCCTCAACGTCTTCACCTGAATCAAGTCTCTCTCGCCCACAAGTTAGTAAACCATCCTCTTAAAGTTCCAACCCTTCAAAACATATTCTAGCCCTACTGCTCCACTAGACCACTATGCTCCAGCAGCAAAAGTCTAGTTTCTACTGACCAAACCCAAGAACTCAATGGGAAAAGCACTATTCTCATGCATCATATCCAGATTATGGAACAATCTCCCCCCCTCTATAAAGTACAGTTGTGTACACTCACCATAAATGTAGACATTTGAGTGTATTCACTGTTGCAGTCATCACACTTGGGTTATCCTATCAGGGTTAGCACTCAGTTGGCTCGAATACCAGAGGCTTAGTATTTCTGTGTTGGTTGCTGATGCTCCAGGACTAACGTCAAGTCGTCAGTGGTATAAAAACAGGGAGCCGGCGCCATTACATCAGTTTTTCATGCCCCAAATAGGGAGCTAGGTTATGGTGGAAGAACACCACCAGTAGAAAGTAAATATCAAAAAGCACTGTAATGATTGAGGAAGAGAGAGAGTGAGAGAGACAAGGGGATAGAGAGTGGGAAACCAGGACTGCAACAGTGAATACACTCGAGCATCTATATTTATGGTAAGTGTACACAACTGTACTATGTTCTTCATATTTCATTGCTGCAGTCATCACACTTGGGTTGATTCACAAAGCTGAAGTAAAGGGTGGAGGCAGTCCAGAAATGTTGGGGTTGACTAGTATGCCCTGCAGGACTGTGGTTGCAAAGCCTGCCCTGGATTTGGAAAATACAGGCAGGTGGTAATGCTTGGTGAAGGCATGAACAGAACTCCATGTTGCAGCCTCCAGGATGTCCCTGGTAGGGACTCCTCTGAGAAAAGCTGCAGAGGTGGAAGTTGCCGTAGTGGAATGTGTCCTGACCCCCTGTAGGGGTGGTTTCTCATGGTGTTTATAACAGAAATGGATACAGTGTACTATCCATTTGGAAATGGTTTGTTTGGATATGGCCTTGCCCTCCGACCTTGCAGCAAAGTTGACTAGTAGCTGGTCAGTTTTCATAAAGGGCTTAGTCCTATCCAGGTAGAATCTGAGCTGTCTGTGCACATCTAAAGAGTGAAGGATCCTTTCCCCTTTATTTTGAGACTTAAGAAAAAAGGTGGGCAAATGAATAGAGTGGTTGAAAGCCACACTGGACACCACTTTAGCCATGAAAGTTGGGTTAGTCCTGAGGAAGACCCTGTCAGCATGAAAAATGATGAAGGGTTCCACAGCCATGAGTGCTTGTAGCTCAGAAACTTTTCTAGCTGAAGTGATGGCCAGAAGCAAAGCTGTTTTCCAGGAGAGAAATTTTAACTCTTCTGAAGATGCAGGCTCAAAGGGGGTAGCGTGAGCTTTTCCAACACAAAGTTAAGGTGCCACGCTGGGGTAGGGGATCTTCTGGGTGGCCTTAAGTTGTTAGCCCCTCTAAGGAACTGCTTGAAGACAGGATGAGAAAAGAGAGGTGGCTCTGTGCTGTAATGAGCAGAGATGGCAGAGGCATGAATTTTAAGAGAAGAAAAGGATAGGCCCCCGTGAAGAAGGTCTGCTAGGTAATCCAGAATGAAAGGTAAGGAGGGCTGTGCTGGTTCAGCTCCTTTAGCCTGGATCCAGGAGCAATAAGTTTTCCACTTGTCAGCATAACCTTTTCTAGTGCTGGGACGTCTGGCTTCACGTATAACATCCAGGACTTGTTTGCTTAGGCTGGCCACTGGAAGACAGGTCAAGGAATAAGCCAGGCTGCCAGGTTCAGGGTCTGCAATTGTGGCTACAAGAATTCTCCCTTCTGCTGGGTCAAGAGAGTTGGAATCTGAGGGAGGTGCCATGGAGGCAACGGTGACAGACTGCGCAGAAGTGGGTACCAATGTTGGCGTAGCCAGTCTGGGGCAATCAGGATTGCTCTTGGTTTTTCCTCCCTTACTTTGAGTAGTACCCTTGTAAGAAGAGGTAGAGGGGGAAATGCATAGATGGAGAGGTTTACCCATTGGAAGGATAGGGCATCCACTTTCCAGGCCTTGCTGTGAGGTTCCCTGGTGCAGAATTTGCTGAGCTAGTGGTTGTTACGGGAGGCAAATAAGTCCACCTTCGGGATACCCCATTTTTGGGTTATGAGGCTGAAGGTGTTGTGGTTTAATTGCCACTCGTTTGGGTCTAAGAGATTTATGTTTAAGTTGCCTGCCAGAGAGGTTTGGTTGCCTGGCAGGAATTGTGCTAGCAGGTGAATTTGCATGGCTGAAGCCGTGTGCCAAAGGGTCATGGCTAGCCTGCAGAGTAGATGAGTGAGTTCCTCCGTGCTTGCTGATGTACCACATCACTGTGGTGTTGTCTGTTTTGATTAGTAGAGGCCGCAATGAAGTATGGGTCTGAAAGCTGTCACAGCATGCTTAACAGCTAGCATCTCTTTTTGGCTGATGTGCAGATGTATTTGATTTGGGCTCCAGTGGCCCTGAATGCACCTGCCATCCAGGTGCACACCCCAGGCATAGTCTGATGCGTCTGTGGTTAGGGTCTGGGTAGCGTTGGGTTGTGGAAAGGGAAGGCCCTTGTTGTGGTTGCACGCTGCTGCCCACCAAAGAAAATCTTTCCTTAGACAAGCTATCATAGGTATGATAGTTTCTAGATCCTGAGAATGTTGACACCAAATGCTTTTTAAGTACCACTGAAGTTTCCTCATATGCAGTCTGGCATATGGAATTAGTAGAATGCAAGAAGCCATGAACCCTAGAGCTTGCAGAATTTTCCTTGCAGATAACTGGGTTCTGGTGGCTAGTTGAGAGAAATAGCCTGTCAGATAGGCTTGTTTTTCTGGTGTAAGGAATGCTATCTGGGATGCTGTGTCCAGGCTTGCTCCCAGGAATACATTTTTTTGACTGGGGACTAGTTTGGATTTCTTTTCGTTTATAGTGTACTCCAGTGAGGTCAGTAGGTCCTTTACAAAGGTCAGGTGCTGCAACAGCTTCTACGGACTGTCTGTCTGAATCAGGCAGTCGTCCAAGTAGGGGTAAATTTGAATATTTCTTTGTCTACAAAAAGCAATGCCTGGAGCTAGGCATTTTGTGAAAACTCTGGGAGCAGTGGATAAGCAAAAGGGAAGTGCAGAAAACTGACAGTGCATAGATCCTATCCTGCAAGAGTCCCTGATTGGGATGTGCAGACAGGCCTCTTTTAGGTCTAGGGTGGCTAACCAAGCATCTTTGGATACCATAGGAAGAAGCTGCTGGAGGGTGAGCATTTTGAATTTTGGTATAATCAGGAAGGTGTTTAGAATTGATGGATCTAGGATTGAGCACCAGGTGTCCTCTTTTCTGGGTACCAGGAAAAGTCTGGAATAGAAACCTTGGCCCATCTGGTCTGCAGGAACAGGCTGTATAGCCCTCATGGACAGTAGGGAAGGAACTTGGTTTTGGGCCTCTGCCCACTGGTTTGGAGGAAGATCTGGGAACCCTTTTGGGGTTGATAGTGTGTGGAAATAAAATATGTACCCCTGGAACACTATGTTGAGGACCCATCGGTCGTTGGTGACGGAAGCCCAGTTTTTTGCATGGGAAGCAATTTTTCCTCCTAGGGGCACAAGTAGGTGGGCAGAGGTAAGAGGTGGAGTTGAAAATTCATTGTGAGTTCTTGCCATAAGGGGGTGGCTTAGCACTCCCTGTTTTAGAAGTGGAGGTACTCCATTGTTTAGATCTCTGCATTCCCTGGGACTGCTGTCTGGGGGGGTCTGCTTCCCTATGTCTAGTCTGAGCCGGCCTTGTGGGGGCTGGCAAAGGACCAGTGCTTGGAGAGGCAATGCCTACTGAATCTTGGAGGCTGGACTTGCAAAACGTCTTTAACTGTCTACATAGATTTAGCTTTTTCTTCCATCTTTTTTAAAACATCTTCTGCCTTGGTGCCAAACAAATTGTCTTTGTTCAATGGTGCGTCCAATAATTTTGATTTGACATGGTCTGGCAAGGTCTGTTCCTTAAGCCAAGCATGCCTTCTAAGTACAGAACCTGTGACTGCTGCCCTGCCGGATGCTTCAAGGGCGTCAAACCCACATTGCAGGGTATGCTTAGTAACTTGGCTTGCAGAAAGCATAAACTCCTGTAATTCTTTACTTTCTGCACAAGCTGGAAAGGTAGATAATTTTTGTTTAAGAAGTTCCATTGTATGTTGTTGGTATTTCAACATGTGGAACTTACAATTTAATGCTCTAATGGCAAGAGTTGCAGAGGTGTATACTATTTTACCCCATCTGTCTAAAGGTCAGGAATCCCTGTCTGAAGGGGTGGGATTCTTAGCTGTGGTTGCTTTATTCCTTTAGGTCCTTGGGAGATGACCTCTGGGTCAGCAGTAGGACTTTTGAAAAGAAATTTGTGAGAGTCAGGGACTCTGTAATACCTGTCAGGTTTCCTGGGAGCAGATGGTAGAGTGTCAGGAGTTAAACTGGATTCCATGAAAACATCATCCACAACATCCAGGACAGGAGGAATAGCTAAGGGTCTGTGCTGTGGTAAATCTAAAAATTCCCTGAGTCTCTTTTTGGACTGAGGATAATCCTGGCATTCCCAAAGTATGTAGGGTTCCACCAAAAGAAACTTCCTCTAGAGGAGAGGCCGAAGGAATGGATTCCTCTGCATCTGAATCCTCATAAGCAGACAAGGGCATGTCTTCATAATCAGAAATCTCATATTCGTCGGACTCCTGGTCAGGTAAAGCTGCTGGGGACAAGTCTCTTTTTCTTTTAGAAGGGGTACGCTGGCTTCCTCTAATAAGCATGATAAGGTCTTCCGCCATTTTAAGCATTTGAGAATGAGGCATGGAAGCAGGTGCTTGAGCTTGGGTCATCGTTTATTTAGGCGTAGTTCGTACCCTGGGCTTTAGAAACTCGGTAGTTTTAGAAAGAACTGAAGACACGAAAGAGGTCGTCGGTTTGTGTCGAAAATCGGTAGTGCAAAGAACTTCCTTGGAAACCGGTGCCTGCACAGTGGATCCGGACCCATCCAAGGTAGAGACATCCGCAGGATCCTTAGTCAAAGAAGAGTCTCACGGCATACCGGACTCTGAACGGGTCTCGGTAGCAGCCTGCAAATCCATTGAAGCAGGCATCAGGGGCTACGAAAGCATCTCACTGAGTACGGGCAAACTGGCGACTAGCTTAACGGCAGCGTCGTCGGCAGATTTGGACCTGTCCGGTCTGTCTCTGTCTTTATCGTTATGTTTTTTCGGAAGATCAGTAGTCGGATGGCTTACCGAAGCGATTTTGGAATACGGAGATTGAAAGTGAAAGTATTTAGCTACGCTAAGGGCCCGACGACGTATAGTTCTGGTGTTGAGCAAAGCACAAAACCGACAGTGAAGGACGTCGTCGTCTGGGCCTAAACAGGTGATGCAATAAGAATAGAAATCTCTGTGTGGTATTTGCTTTCCACAGGCAAGACAATTGTTAACTTTTTCTGACATCGGTTAGAGCAAGAAAAAAGGATCCCCAATGGGGTACTTAGCTTTAGAAGACTTCAACTTCAAATTCGGAAACGAAAACTCAGGTAACGGCTGATCGGCACTCATGCAAACTGCTTTGGCTTCAGTGTTTTTGGCAAGAAAGAGTGATGTAATGGTGTCGACTGCCTGTTTTTATACCACTGACAACCTGACGTCTGTCCTGGAGCGACAGCAACCTACGCACAAATACTAAGCCTCTGATATTCAGGCTGACTGAGGGCTACCCCTGGCAGGATAACCCAAGTGTGATGACTGCAGCAGTGAAACACGAAGAACATCTACACAACCTTCTTGCAATCACTTCAAGACTGCACTAAAACCTCACTTAAAAAGTCTCTGATTATGCCCATCCACCAGTCCCGACTAGTAACCCACCTTTTTAACTCCCCTTCCTCTCCCCTCTCCTAGCCACCCTGCCTCACACCGTCTGATCATTGCATTCTTTCCTCTGTAGGCATTGGCTCACCCTTTACACTCCCCTTCCCTCCTCACTCAATCTCTCAGACCTGTTATAACATGCTTAACTACCTCACTTCATTTCAACTCCAAATATATATTCAACTGACTTACACGTAGCTTCCTCTTACTACCACATATACTATTCACTCAGTCTCCTCTCTTACTCCTCTGTCTTCCCCTTACATCCCATTAGCCCTTCTAGCTTGTTCCACCTTCATGTGAAGCATCTGCTTTATATCTGTTTGAGTTTAGTGCAATATTTGTATATAAGATTTAGGTATATAAGTTTAGAACAGTATCCGTTTCAGCTTAGACTATCTGTATATACATCCTACCTTTGTTCAATCCTCTACCTAGATATTGGTATACCTGTTCATTACTATGTTTCATATTGTATGTATATCTAATGTTTGCTGCAGTATGTATTATTTGTTATTGTATGTATATTCAATTGTTCTTCATGTACTCTGCTGCTCAATTATTGTTCTGTGGAGCTATTCTCCCTGGGCCTCCGCTGAAAAAGGACTTGTTTCCAGTTGGAATTTCCCAGTAAATAAATAAATAAAACAAATATTGCACCCAGTACCTCAGTGAAGAATACAATGTCCAGAAGGCACACATGTTGTTTGCTCTCTGCTACAGTATACTAGGAAGCCATACATAATCTTCCATGTGTAAAATCATTAAATCAAGATACTTTTTGAGTATTCTAGAGGCAGAGGCCTATGAAATGCCAAACATATTCCAATTGGCCTCTGAAAGGTCCCTACAGCCAGTATGGAAAGAGTAACACACACCCTGATAACCACATGTACAGAAAGTTCACGCATTCATATCAATTCTGTCTCTGGACGACACATGTCAAGTGAGACTCGTACAATGTCCAGTTGACGCTAAAGTGATCAATAACCTCGATAAGTGAAAATGTGGTATGTTAATTAGCAACAGTACCATTTTTGGTTACATTTTTGGCATGTTTTGCCCTTTTTCAGTTATACACAAAATACTGCACAGTTTCCTCTAAAGACGACTCTAAATCACAACTCTTCATCTTGCATGCATTTTAATTTCATTAAGACTACATTTTACTACCAGACTGACAGCATATCCAGCACTCTAGTTCCTCTAAAGATAATGTGTGGAAAGGGGTTAAGCCAAGTGCTATTTAATGTATATGGCATTTTTCATTTAGAGAACCACAAAAATTTTTCAGACCTTGGGTATGCTATTAACAGTTTACTAACAACTGTATTGGTTCACATCTGAAAACTAAATTTTTGATAGAATGATAATAATTCTGCCACTGAACTACAATTTAGTTCATCCCTTAAACTGCTGCAAAATGTCTGAAGGCAACCATGACTGAAAAACATCCTCCACGTCAGTCCACTTACCAGGTTAACAAACAAACATCATAATACTGCAAGTTTCATTCAGTTTTTGTCATCTCAAGAGTAACTCCGGACTCAAGATTTAAAGTGTACACTTAGAGGAAGCCTATAGTACAGTTCTTTAAGCTGAACTTACTATAACAGAAGATGCTCAAATGATTACTGTTACAGTAGCCTTAGCTATATGGCTTATATACTACCAAGGCTATAACAGCAAGCCAGCTTCCAAGCGTTCAAGACACATCCCACACTCCGAAACTTTCAGGCACCTTGAGCTGAGATGACTAAAAAAAAGTTTGGGCTTGAAGCCCTTCACAGTTTTCCTGTCAGCACAGAGAGGAAGGCTGAACCTTGATAATGCAATGCTAGGAAAAACAAAAAATAAATGTCCACAAACTAGTATACAAAACACTCAAAAAACAAAAGGAATGGTGGGAGGGAGTGGCTACTGCAGCAGTGATCATTCAAACATGTACTGTTATGGCAAGTTCATTTCACACAACTGTACTATGTTCATAACATTGATCACTGCTGCATTAGCCTTAGCTATTTGCATAGATTACCACAGTTAACTACATTTGGATTCCCTAGCTAATGGTCCTAGAAAAGCCTGATTTGGACTTGGAGAAGGAATAAAGTTTATAGTGCTTTGTAAAAGTATGTACAGAGGACCAAGTAGCAGCTTCTAGAATGATTCTAGAACCCAACTCTTTCCAAAAAAGCCATGGATAAAGTCAGGGCCACGGTACAAAGGGCCTTGACCATGTCTGGGACAGTTTTCTTATGATGAGTATAACACAAGGTAATAGCCTTAGACAATCATATGGAAGTAGTCTGTTTTGACACAGGTTGTTCCTTCTTCTTATTGTCACAACAAATGAACAATTGATCCCAAGAGCTGACATTTATTTTTGTCAAGATAATACCCGAGTTGTCTGTGGACATCCAAGGTTTGGAGTACCCTTTGTACCCTTTCTTTCTTGTTCTTAAGTTCAGGAAAGAAAATGGGTGATGGATAGTTTGGCTTAAAGTAAATTTGGATACCACTTTAGGCATAAAAGAAGGATTAGTTCTAAAAGAAACCCTGTCCCTACGGAAAATGAGATGGGGTTGACTCACCATAACAGCTTGCTACTCAGATACCCTTTTTAACAGAGGTCAAAGCAATCAGTAAAACTGTTTATAAGAACCTCAATTCAGCTAGAATTAGTTAGAGAAGCTAACGCTTGATCCATGTGATCCAACACAAAAGTAAGATCCCAAGGAGGGGGAAATGGTTTTCTTGGAGGTCTGATGCAAAACACCATTCAATAACATTTTGACATGAGACTGCAGTGAAAGAGGAGGATCCATGGGCAGACATGCTGAATGGCGATAAACGAACCTTGATAGAGGAATTTGGGAAGGCCTGGTTTAAAACCTGTGTTTGCGCTTGATCCCCAGCTTTCCCGTAACTAGTCTAGTCCAGGTACAGATTTGCTGTATCCACGACTGTTTGTAAGCTTCTGAGCCCCCAAGCCTTTGTGTTGGAGTGCAGCCTTCTAGCTTATCAGTGGGAGTGGTAACTACTAGGTAGCCTGTCTACCACAAGATGAGTGGTTCTTAGCCCAGGAATTGTAGTTTATTGATCAATCGGGCAGTTGTCCATCTCTTTCAATTTTCTGGTTTAAAAGACCACATCTGCTCTTGTTTCCCATCTTTCCTGTAACTAACCTACTGGAAAGCACTAGAAAGCCTTAAACTGATACAAGCCTTCTAGCTTAAAAGAGAAACTTTGGAGTGACTCAGTATCAGTTTTCTGTATTTTCTTGCTGTACTTAACTGTTTTCCGCCTAAATGTTGATGTTTTCAGCACTTATTGTGATTTAAAAGCTTGTTTTTTTTTCACATATTGTACTTATTTGACTGCCTGCACTTTTAAAAAGTTGTTTTTTGTTTAAATTGTTTAACTGTTCTAGGCTACACACTAAAGTGTGATAGCCTTTTCTGATCACTTATAGTCGTTTAAAGCTGTTTTAAGTGTACTTTTTACTGTTTTTGCTTATCTTTTCAAAAAAAAAATTTCTTATTTCCTGCCTTTCTAAGCTAGTATAGTCCAGTTTTCAGGCTAGTGCTGAATTCAGGGCTGTGTTACAAGTTTCTGAATTGCTCATACCTTACTTGGATAGTGGGAAATTTCTCTGTTCACCTGTGAGAGAGGGGAACTTTGAGCAGCCATCTGTCCCTGGAGGAGTGGTTCCAGCCCAGAAGTTAGTAATTTAAAAACCGCATTTGCATGGTTTTGTGTGCCGGGCAGTACTGGTTAGCTAGGGTTAAATTATTCCCGGCTCCACTAAGTCTCCTCTTCAGTTTTTCACTTGAAACTAGTCTAACTCTCAACCTAAGCACTCAAAAAGCATCCTACAGTCCAGCACTTGCTCAGACCTAATAGCAAGCACTAATATACTCCGACACTTGACTGCCAAGCAGGACAAGGCTCTTTATCCACCCCTCACCAACCAAGCGACTAAGCAGCTCACCCTACTATTCAGGCATGACCAAAGGGCAACTTCAGGTGTACTCTCCAGTCCAGCTGGTGAATCTGGGTATCCTGAGGTAATGTTACAACTGCCTCATGTACACAGACAGCCCTCTCCTCCTACCACAAAACACTAACATATGCGAGAGATGCAATTATACAGCCAAACTGGAGGCTAAGGTCTCTCCACCCAAGACTGGAACAGACAGTCATGAGGAGAAGGTTAACACTTGCACCACATCTCCAGCCTCACACAGACCTACTAAACCAGCACTGGCAAAAAAATACACATAAATACACGAAATCATACTCGGACGCTCTAAATAAAAACTTGCAAAAGCATCAGAGAGCTCCAAAGCAGACACAGACAAAACTTGCACCTCCCGTCACAAACCAGACAGCACATAAAACACAAAATCAATGTGCCGCACAATCACAGCCCTTAAGGCGAAATAACATACCTAACACACTAGTAATAGGTGACTCAATAGTCAGGCACGCTGACTCCCCACTCACTAGGCTGGACAAGGAGAAAGTGCAGTTTTGTACCTAACATAAATGTAGATGTTCGAGTGCTAATACAGCCGCAGTCATAACAGATGGGTTCTCCTGCCGTCAGGCGGGTCCTTGGTCGGCCGAATTCCAAAGTCTAGGTCCGGCGTAGGTTGTTGTCGCTTTCTTTCCTGACGTCAGTGCGACAGGGGTATATAAGATACAGCCGACGCCATTTTCTTCAGTCTTTCTTGCCCCAGATGTCAGGTGCCCCCAGAAGGAAGGCAATATATATATAAAAAAAAAAATATATATATATATATATATATATATATATATATATATATATAATATATAATCATGCATTACAATATAATCAAAAACCAGTAGTTGCAAGCAAATACACCATAGAAGGATAACCCAATCAAGTTGCAAGATGAGGAGTTAGCCACTAGGTCTGTACCCAGAGGGAAGGAGGAGGGAAACCTGGACTGCAGCTGTATTAGCACTCGAACATCTACATTTATGGTAGGTACAAAACTGTACTATGTTCATCGTGCATACAGCTGCAGTCATAACAGATGGTTAGAATCCCAAAGCTACGCACAGGGTGGTAGGCACTAGGTGGAACTGGGAGGAGCCAGAATGCCCTGCAACACAGCAGTAGCAAAGCCTGCTCTAGTTTTGGAGTATAAAGGAAGGTGGTAGTGTTTAGTGAAGGTATGCACAGAACTCCAAGTGGCTGCCTCCAAAATATCTTTGGTAGGTACTCCTCTGAGGAAGGCTGCAGAGGTAGCTGTGGCCCTTGTGGAGTGGGATCTGATGCCTGCAGGTACAGATTTACCATGAAAGGAGTAACAAAACCATATGCAGTGGCCTATCCATTTCGAAATTGTCTGTTTGGAAATTGGCTTCCCTTGAGCTCCTACAGCATAGGACACAAAGAGTTGTTCTGATTTCCTGAAAGGCTTTGTTCTGTCCAAATAGTAACGTAGCTGTCTATGGATGTCTAAGGAATGTAGCAGCCTTTCCCCTTTGTTTTGAGGATTGGGGTAAAAGGTAGGCAAGTGTATGGCCTGATTTAAAGCTACCCTGGATACTACCTTAGGCATAAATGACGGGTTGGTTCGTAGGGAAACCCTGTCCTGATGGAATATGAGAAAGGGCTGCACAGCCATGAGGGCTTGTAGTTCCGAAACCCTATGAGCTGAGGTAATGGCCAGAAGGAAAGCTGTTTTCCAGGACAAATATTGCAAATCTGTTGAGGCAGCTGGTTCAAAGGGAGGCAATGTTATTTTTCTAGAATGTAATTAAGATCCCAGGCTGGTATTGGTTGTTTCCTTGGAGGTCTTATATTCTTAGCCCCTCTGAGGAACTGTCTTAAGAGTGGGTGAGAGAATAAGGGTGGATCAGTGTTGTATTCTGCAGAAATGGCTGAGGCATGAATTTTGATGGAGGAAAATGAAAGTCCACTGTTCAACAGCTCAGCTAGATACTGTAATAACTGAGGCAAACTCAGTTTTCTAGGATCCTGGCCTTTTTTCTCATTCCAAGCGCAAAACCATTTCCATTTTGCGGAGTAAGCCTTTCTAGTAGATGGCCTTCTGGCCTCCAAAATGACATCCTGTACCTCTTTGGAGAGTAGGGTCTGTTGTGGTGTTAAGAAATTTTCCATGCAGCCAGATTGAGTGTTTTCAGCGGACTGTGAAGAGTTTTGTAGCTGTGCTGAGTCAGTAGAAGAGGCATTAGAGGTAAGGTCCAGGGAGGAGTATGTGTTAGGCTCCTCAGGAGTGAGTACCAGTGTTGTCTTGGCCAGTCTGGAGCAATCAGTATCATCTTCGGTCTGTCTGCTCTTGCATTCAAGAGCACCTTGGGCAGAAGAGGCAAAGGTGGGAAGGCGTAAACTGTCCGTGCTGCCCAACTGAAAGAAAGGGCGTCCACTCTCCAGGCCTTTGGATGGAAGGTCCTTGAGCAGAACTTTGTCAATTGATGATTCCTGTGGGAGGCAAAGAGATCTATGTCTGGCCTTCCCCACGCTTGGATTATCTTTGTAAACACTTGAGGATGCAACTTCCATTCGTGTGGGTCTGTCATATTTCTGCTTAGATTGTCTGCCAGCGTGTTTTCCAATCCTGGCAGGTACTGTGCTTGAAGCTCGATTTGCCATTCCAGAGCCAAGTTCCAAAGTGACATGGCTAGCCTGCACAGGGGGTATGAATGTGTTCCTCCTTGTTTGTTTATGTACCACATTACTGTGGTGTTGTCTGTTCTTATCAATAATTGCCCTGGATGCAGGAGGTCCTTGAAAGCTGTAATTGCATTTATCACTGCTAGCATTTCCTTTTGATTGATGTGAAGGTGCTTTTCCTTTTGGGACCATTTGCCCTGAATGCACCTGTCTGTCATGTGTGCCCCAGGCATAGTCTGAGGCGTCTGTTGTGATGACTTGATTTGCTTGAGGCTTGCAGAATGGTAGACCTGTGTTTGTTTGGCATGCTTGGGCCCACCATAGAAATTCCTTTTGCAAACATGGGATTATTGGTATTATTGTTTCCAAACTGTGGCTGTGTTGAGACCATAGGTTTTTAGGTACCATTGAAGTTTCCTCATATGCAACTTTGCACATGGGATTAGAAGAATGCAAGATGCCATGAAGCCCAGAGCCTGCAGGATTTTCCTTGCAGTTAGCCTGGTACAATTTGCTAGTATTTTGAAGTACTGAGTTAGTTGCCCCTGTTTTTCTGGCGTAAGATAGGCCATCTGGGTGTTTGTGTCCAAGTTGGCACCCAGGAAAGTTATTTTCTGAGATGGTGTTAGCCTGGATTTCTCTTTGTTGACTGTGTATCCCAGAGAATTCAATAACCGTGTTACATAAGCCAGATGTTCCAGAAGTATGTGTTTGCTGTCCGCTTGGATCAGGCAATCGTCCAAATAAGGGTAAATTTGTATCCCTTGAAGTCTGCAGTAGGCAATTACTGATGCCAGGCATTTCGTGAATACTCTGGGTGCAGTAGATAAGCCAAAGGGCAATGCACAGAATTGATAGTGGATTGAACCTGCAAGAAATCTGAGGTATCTTCTGCAGCTTTGTCTGATTGGGACATGCAGGTATGCCTCCTTGAGGTCCAATGTTACCAGCCAAGACTCCTTGCCCAGCATGGGAATAAGCTGCTGTAAGGTGAGCATCTTGAATTTTGGTACGAGTAGAAAAGTGTTTAGGATGGATAAGTCCAAAATGGGTCTCCAGTCGGTTCCTTTCCTTGGTACCAGGAATAGTCTGGATTAAAAACCTTGACCTTGTTCGTGAGTAGGTACCTCTTGAATAGCTTTCATGTCCATGAGCTTTGAAATTTGTATTTGAGCCTCTGCCCTTTGATTGTGTGGCAGGTTCGGCATGCCTCTCATTTTTGGAAGAGTGTGAAAATGAAATCTGTAGCCTCTGTTTATAATGTCCAGGATCCATTTGTCTGTTGTGATAATATGCCAATTTCTTGTAAATAATGCCAGCTTTCCTCCCAACGGTGCTGCCAGCTGAGACTTGCTTGGCATGAAAAGGGGAAAGTCATTGGGTTTGTTTCCTGTATTGTTGTGCACTGTCTTCGCCACCTCTTGGTGCTGGAGTTTGCCATTGTCTGCCTCTATATGATCCTTGAGATTGTCTTCTGCCCCTTGTGCGCCTGTATCTACCTCTTTGGGGCTTGTCCGTGGCTGGAAAGGACCAGTTTTTTTGAAGGCCAATTTCTGCTAAAACGTGGTGGTTGAACCTGTAGAAAAGCTTTGACAGTTTGCATAGATTTAGCTTTTTCTTCCATTTTCCGTAGTATCTCCTCAGCATTAGTACCAAATAATACATCCTTTTGTAAAGGAGCATCTAGTAGTTTAGCTTTAACATGATCAGGCAAGGTTTGTTCCCTAAGCCAGGCATGTCTACGAATGACTGATCCTGTAACAGCAGCTCTACTTGAGGCCTCTAGAGCATCATAGCCACATTGTAAGGTGTGTTTACCCACTTGTTCTGCACTATGCATCATATCCTGCAACTCCTTCAAATCTGGTTGTTCAGGTTGTGACATTTTATTCCTTAATTGTGATAACAGAAACTGCTGATATTTAAGCATATGGAACTGACAATTTAAGGCCCTCATGGTTAGGGTGGCCGAGGTATATACCTTTTTCCCCACCTTTCTAAGGATCTAGACTCTCTTTCGGAAGGTAGTGGATTCTTAGCAGTAGAGGCCTTCATTCCCTTGGGGCCTTGAGAAATGGTTTCAGGGTCAGCATTATGGCTTTTGTAAAGAAATTGGTGAGAGTTAGGAACTCTGTAGTACCTATCAGGCTTGACTGGGGCAGGAGGAAGGAATCCGGATTAAGGCAAGCCTCGAATAAACATCATCAAGTATGTCCAAGACAGGAGGTATCGCCAGAGGTCTGTGCTGAGGTAGCAAAGAAATTCCCTAAGTCTTTTCTTGGAATCAGAAAAGTCTTGGCCTTCCCAATGGAAGTGTTCCCTCAAGGTATGCAAGGTTTCCCCAAAAGAAAAATCCTCTGGGGAGATACAGAAGGAATGGACTGCTCTGCATCAGAATTTTCAAAAGGGGAGTACGAGTGTTCCTCTTCATCAGAATGTTCCGAAATAATGGAGCCCTGGTCAGAAGAGGGAGAATCTTCCTCCACTCTGGGTCTCTTGTCCGGAGGGGGTTGGGAACCCCTGATAAGAGTAATTAAATCCTCATCCATTTTTAGCATCTGCTTTTTAGGCATGGGGCCTGGAGATGGGCCCTGTGCAACAGGCCTCTTGGGATGCATGGCTGATTTGGACTTAGTAAAGGCCTTTATGGAAAAGGAAGATGAGGGTCTAAAGACACCATGGGTGGAAGTGGACCTGTCCACATTAGGAGGCTCAACACTCACAGTGGCTTCGGTAGCTGTAGTCTGGGTATGGGCCAAGGCACCTGCGGTCTCGGTTACAGAAGACACCGCCAGAAAAGTGTCATCGGTAGTCAGGGGCTGCGTAGGCGCCTCGCTGAGAACCGGAACACGTGTAGCCGGTTTTGGCGTGGTGTCGGTGGAGACCGCGGACCTCGCGTGTCGGTCTTTGTCCTTGCGTTTTTTTGGACAAAACGGTAGTCGGAGTCTCCGACGACATTTTATAATCAAAAGCTTTACCAAAAAAGTGCTGGGCGAACTCCGCCTGACGCTTAATAGTGTGTTTATTGAATGTAGTGCAAAAGCGACAGCCCGAGACGTCATGGTCTGGGCCTAAACAAGGTATACAGAGGGAATGGAAATCCTTATGCGGTATTTGCTTCCTACAAGAAATACAATTGTGAACTTTGTCTGACATCGGTCTGAGGCAAGAAAAGTTTCCCCAACGAGGTACTTAGCTTTAAAGAAGACTTCGGTTTCCAAATTTTCGTAATTTCAGGAGCTGGCCGACCGGCACTTGCGAACTGCTTCTGCTTCGGGCACCGCACAGCAAAAAAGACTGAAGAAAATGGCGTCGGCTGTGTCTTATATACCCCTGTCACACTGACGTCAGGAAAGAAAGCGACAACAACCGACGCCAGACCTAGACTTTGGAATTCGGCCGACCGAGGACCCGCCTGACGGCAGGAGAACCCATCTGTTAGGACTGCAGCAGTATGCACGATGAACATGGTTACTGTTAGCTGCCTATCGGGAGCCAGAATCTGCCACATAACACAAGCACTCAGGTCACTCCAGAACAAGTATAAATATGACTCTGTCATTGCTCATGTTGGTGTGAATGACCTGAAATGTACCTCCCTGGAATACATGAAAAGAGACATGGAAGAGCTCTCTGATCATGTAGCCCAGGTGGGTATGACCCTGACCCATAGTAGCATCCTGCCCTCACCAAGAATGATACCTCAGTATAAAGAAAAAATTATCAATTTCAACAATTGGCTAAGCTTCTGGTTTCATTCAAAGGGGATCCAGTGTCTGTCAGCCTGGGATGACATGCTCGACAAGCCGCGTTGTTTCACAAGAGACGGCTTGCACCTGTCACCCCTTGGCTTTCGAATACTGGCCAATGCTCTTGCTACCCCCATAGTGCCTTTTTTAAGCAAGGCTCAAAATTCAAACTCACCACCGTAAACAGCACAAGTAATGAGGGTTATTCTACTCAATGCCAGGAGTTTAAATCTCAAAATGCATGCGCTCGAAGCACTCCTAGTATGGAGAACGTCGACATCTGTGCAGTAACTGAATTAGAAGTTATGTATCTACCATAATGTTCCATGTTAGTTGTCTTCTCTCGCCTTCTTTCTTGCTGGATGGGTTCGGAGCCGATCCTCGGCTCACTCGCACTGCTTTAGCTCGAGAACTCCTTTTACCAGCTCGAGGCAACCCTATATCCCATGATGCAAGGCGGAACTACCTCAGATCTCGTTTGGTAGCTAACTTACCCTGCTAAAGACTATCCTAACAGAATTAGGAACAATGGTTCCTAAAAGAAATCCTCCTAACAACGTAGCGGAGGAAACAATCTAATAGGAACTCTCCAAGATCTGTCCAGGCCAGGGGAAGGAGGGAGGGGCCAAGAAAGAAGCGAGAAGACAACTAACATGGAACGTTATGGTAGGTACATAACTTCTAAATGTTAAGTTGTCAATCTCGCCTTCATTCTTGCTGGATGGGACCGCGTCCTAGCACCTGTATCCCGGGTGGCTCAATGGAACAGACTCTTGAGAACTGTGGAACCAAAACTGGCCCTATCTCTGGAGGCCAAGTCCAATTTGTAATGAGAGACAAAGGTATGGGGTGTAGCCCAAGTAGCTGCTGCACAAATGGTATCAATGGGTAGTCTATCCTGAAAAGCTGCAGAAGTGGATAGACTCCTGGTTGAGTGTGCTTTTGGCTTAGAAGATAGCTGTCTGCCCCTGAGAGAGTACACATAGGAAATAGTGGAAGTCAACCATCTGGATAAGGTCACTTTAGATACTGGAAGACCTATCCTGTTTTCTGCATAGGAGACAAATAATTGGTCCGATTTTCTGAATTGTTTAGTTCTATGCAAATAGTACCTGAGCTGACGATGGACATCCAAAAAATGCAGTTTCTGTTCAGCTCTGTCACAATAGTTTGGGAAAAAGACTGGTAGGTCTATAGATTGGTTAATGTTGGTTTGAGATACGACTTTGGGGAGAAAGGAAGGGTTAGTTCTTAATGATACCCTGTCCTTATGAAAAACCAAATAAGGGGAACGAATGTAGAGAGCTTGAATCTCGGAAACCCTTCTTGCAGAAGTGACAGCCAGTAAAAATATAGTTTTCCAGGTCAATAACTTCAAAGAACATGAAGCAGACGGTTCAAGGGAGGTAGTATCAAGGATGCCAACATTAAGTTTAGATCCCATTGCGGAGGAGGATGCTTTATAGGTGGTTTTAGGAGGAAAACTCCTCTCAGAAAGGCCTTGCATAACCTATGAGACATAATGTTATTGTCATGCAGGCCAACATGATACTTAGAAATAGCAGCCAGTTGTACTTTGACTGTAGATGACGAGGATCCTGAATGAAAAACCTCCGCCAGGAAATCCAAAACCGAATGTACAGGAGCAGTAAAGGGGTCAATATTTCTGGAATTCGCCCAAATAGAAAAAGCCGCCACTTGCTAGCATAAACAGTCCTAGTGGACGACTTCAAGGAAGAGACTAAAATGTCCCTGACTGAGTCCGAAATCATCGGTAGCCTGGCTAGGGTAGGAAGTGGAGCAACCAAGCAGTGAGGTTGAGAGAATGAATGGCCCAGTGCTGCTGACCCGATTGGTGGATCAAGAGATCTGGAACTGGGTCCAGATGCCAGGGCTGCACCAGAAGGTGACGATGCAGAGACGGAAACCAAATTTGTCGAGGCCAATATGGGGCAATGAGGATCAACTTGGCTCTCAAAACGGTGGCTTTCTGAATGACTTGTGGAATCGAGGAAAAGCGTACAGAAGTCCCCAGGGCCAATCCTGGGTTAGAGAGTCTCTCAGAGGTTGGCCTGGAAGGGGAAAGAGTGAAGAAATCGGGGCACTTGTTGTTTTGAGGAGTAGCAAAAAGATCGCAACAAGGAGTGCCCCACTTCAGAAAAATCTGATCCACTACAGATTGATTGAGAGACCACTCGTGAGGCATCAGAATGGATCTGCTCAGCCTGTCCGCTAATAGGTTGGACCTGCCGGGGATGTGCGTTGCTATCAGAAACCGCTGAGAAGAGATCGCCCACTGCCAAAGTCTGAGAGCTTCTCGACATAACGGATAGGACCTGGTCCGCCCTGCTTGTTGATGTACCAGACTACGGACATGTTGTCCGTCTGTACTGCAATAGTCCCGTGGGAAGAAAGTCGTTGAGGGCTTGCAGCGTTAAAAGCACTGCTCTCATCTCCAGGACATTTATGTGCAGATGGTATTCTATGGGTTGCCATGTCCGTGGACCATCCTGCCCTGATAATGCCCCCACCCGATCAGAGAGGCATCCGTAGTGACTGTGGCAACTGGAGGAGGGGAATAAAGGGTTGGCCCTGATGAAGAAGAGGGAAGATATCCACCAGTTCAGATGAGCTCGGCACGACTGTGTTACCAAGATTTCGTGCCTCATCGGGAGACTGTGGTATGACCACTGCGTGAATAGCATCCACTGCAGAAGACGCATGTGGAAGCGAGCCAGTGGTAGAAGAACAATGGCCGCAGCCATAAGACCTAGAACCTTCAGTATAAATCTGGCTTTGATCTTGTTGCTTTGCAAAAGAAGCCGAACAAATTTTTGGATGTCCAGAATTCTCTGATCTGTTAGTCTGGCTAACATTCTGACGGTGTTTAATTCTGCGCCTATAAAGGTGATAGACTGGCAAGGCAGCAGAGAAGATTTTTCGAAGTTTACTGAAATTCCCAAACTCCTGCAAAGCTGTAGAGTGTAGTCTCTGGACTGAAGAAGCTGACACTTGGTGGTGGCGGAAAGGAGCCAGTCGTCCAAATAGGGAAACACCTGGAATCCTCGATGTCTCAGATGAGCTGTGACCACTGCCATGCATTTGGTAAACACTCTGGGGGCTGAAGTGAGGCCAAAGGGCAGGGCTCTGAATTGGTAATGACTGGTTCCTAGCCGAAAGCGGAGAAACCTTCTGGAGCGTCTGTGAATCTTTATGTGATAGTACGCATCCTGAAGGTCTATAGAGCACATCCAGTTGTCCTTGCCCAGAAAGGGCAGAATGGACTGAAGCGTGACCATCCGGAATCTTGCCTTCTTGACAAATCTGTTCAGATTGCTCAGGTCTAATATTGGTCTCCAATCTCCCGTCCTTTTGGGGACCAAAAAGAATCTGGAGTAGACGCCGGATCCTACCTGGTCTGCTGGCACAGTCTGGACGGCTCTTTTTTCTAGGAGCTTTGAAACCTCCTGTTCTGCCACATCCCTTTGACCGGGTGAGATGTCTGGAAGGGATTGTAAAGGTACGGGAAACCTTTCGAAGGGGATTTTGTAACCCTCGGATATAATCGACTGTACCCACGTCTCTTGAGATAGGGATTGCTAGGCTACTGGGTACAGCGAAATCCTTCCCCTGACTGCCTCCAAGGATGGACACTCGGGCAACACCTCAGGGATGCTGAAAGGGCTTCTCAGGAAGAGACTCCCTGTTGCCCTGGTTCTGAGGACCCCCCCCTGCCTCTAGGGCGGCGTCTATTATTGTTACCCCCTCTGCCTCTGGGGGTAAACTGACCACGTGTGTCCGGTGTAGCTCCTTGGGCTTTACGGAACCACATCTTCCCCCCCTTCTGACCCTTGGGGTATGGTCTAGAAGGAGTGGAAAACTGGACTCCAACGGCAGAAAGAGTTTTACCGTCCTGCTCACACCTGGTCAAGGTATCCTTCACCTGAGGTCCGAACAAAGCCGAACCATCAAAGGGGTATTAGTGAAGGACGCCTTAAAGGGGTCCGCAAAATTACAAAGCCGCATCCAGGCTTGGCGTCTAAGAGCAACTCCTGTGCCTGCAGCCCTGCTCGCTCCATCAGCCGCATAGGATATGAGCCGCATGGAGGAGTTAGATATGGAATTCAGGATAGCAAGCTGAGAGGCAATCTTTTCCTGAGCCCCAGCAGCAGAAGGATCCTGGACTACTTCTCCCAGTTCCTTGAGAACATCTCGTTGAAGCCTGGTGAAGTGACAAAGATAATTCAGCGAACGCATAGCAAAGGTCGCTGAAGAAAACATCCGCTTTCCATACC
The DNA here is from genome assembly GCF_019279795.1 of Protopterus annectens. Classification (NCBI taxonomy): domain Eukaryota; kingdom Metazoa; phylum Chordata; order Ceratodontiformes; family Protopteridae; genus Protopterus; species Protopterus annectens. Next base: position 1,978,785,938 of record NC_056729.1, on the reverse strand, counting down.
TGTCCATGGTCCTAGAGTCCTTATTAGGAGGATGGACAGGTACTGAAGGATCCGCCAGTTCCTTCTTAGTGGCAGCCGCCACCACCATAGCATCCACGAGACACCCTTGGAAAGGAACTGTTTGTCCGAAGGGGCGTAATGAATTTGGATGGTCTTCTGGGGACAGGTTCCACAGAATCTGGAGCCGCCACGCCTTCCGAGCCACTACCTGCATAAGTGGGTCGAAGGCGGAGACACCAGGAGGTGGAGGGTCGGGATCCAAAGCCTCCAGGTATACCGACTCATCCTCGGAGGGTCAATGGAGGCCAATTCCCCTCTGTTTGAGGAGCTCAAGGATGTCTGAAAGGAGACATCCTCAGAGGGGACCGTGGGAACCCTCCGACTCATCTAAGTCGGTATCAGATGTAGTAGACTCAGAGGAGTCTGTGTGTTTCCTCTTACCGTCCTCTTCGAGGGGTTCCCCTGCAGGATCAGGAGAAACTTGGAAGAGGAGGAAATTCCCAGTGGGGAAACCTGGGGCGATGGATCCCTGGGCCTGAGAGCAAGAGGCTGGCAAGAGGCATCTGCAGGCACTGATGAGGGAGGAGCTAGAGGGATGGACCGTTGACCAGGCTCAGAGGCCAGGACACTCCTCATCACCTCAAAGGCTCCTCTCCCTGGGAGGCGGAACACACCGCTCGAAGAAACAGGAATGGTCGGCTCCAAAGAGAGAGAAGGCTCGAGGCCGATGTCGGCGCCAAGCTTACCAAAGCGAAGCCCGAGAGGGAGGCGGGTCGGACAAGGGTCCGATGCCACTAGCCCCTCGGAGCCGACAGTGGAAACCCGGCGACGGATCCCTCCAAGGAAGGTCTCAAGGAGGAGATCGGAGCCGAGGCAGCGGAGCGAAGGATGTATCGGCTCCGGCATCGAAACAGTCGCTGTCCCAAGAAGCTCCAGCTCCGAACTCCGGTGTGGAGTCGGAGGAGGAAGTTCAAGGATTGGGGCTATAGCCGAAGTCTGTTGAGGCGGGCTATGGAGCATTTGGGCCAGTGCCTGAGACTTCAACAGCCTGCTTACCACCCTCTCTAAATCGTGGTCAGACAGCCTGGAAGATCTCGAAGATGGGCTCCGATGGCTCCTCCGACAAAGAGGAGACCCGGAGCCGAGTGGATACTCAGTATAGAAGGGGACCGAGATCTCTTACGGGTCGAAGCCATCGGCGAAGTCCCTTGAACTCCAGATGGAGCTGAAGATATCTCGGCTCCGATGCTGGATAAAGTGTCGGCCCCAGCCGGAGCCGACAAGGCCACAATAGTCCGGGTATCGGGCGGTCGGCCGACCTCACTACTTGAACAGAAAATGTATCGGCCCCAGCGGAGCCGATGTCGGCTCCGCGGGCGAGCCACGGAGGAGGCTTGGACACTGTAGCCTGAGCCCGGTGGCTTAGGAGGTTTTCCTGACCCTAATTTGGAGGAGAACCTTCTGGCTTAAGTAAGCCTCGGAGGATGAGCTTATTCCTCCTTTCCTGCAGGACTCTCTGGCTAAAAGCATGACACAAAGCACAGGAGTCCTGCAGGTGCAAACCCAGGCAATAAACACAAGAAGTGTGACCGTCTGTCAGAGACATTTTCTGACAGCACTGGTCACACTTCTTGAAGCCTGAGACCTTGCCTTCTTTTGACATCCTAGGAGGATGGAAACACAAACAATCCCAACAAACACACAAATTAATCCCTTACACAGACACACAGGAAGGGAATAACCAATGGGGAATTAGGCCTGACTAACAACTTTAGATTAAAGATTACAAAAAGTTTGAAAACAAGGGAATAGGGTGGGCCTGTAACTAACTACAGACTAAACTGTCACTAAAAGGGAAAAATAAACCCCTAACTATTCTTTTCTTATTTCACAAAGAAAAAACTTACCTCAGCTGGCAAAGGAGACCTCTTTCGCTAAGCGGCAAATGAGATCTGGGGTAGTTCCGCCTTGCATCATGGGATATACGGTTGCCTCGAGCTGGTAAAAGGAGTTCTCGAGCTAAAGCAAGTGCCGAGTCGGAGCCGAGGATCGGCTCCGAACCCATCCAGCAAGAATGAAGGCGAGATTGACAACTTAACATACCTGGTTCAAGGCTCCAGAGAGCACTCCAGCACTACTGGACTACAACTCATACCACACATTTCGGCCACAGAACACGGACCGAAACACAAAAGGAGGGGGTGTATCCATATTCATCAAGGATACTCACACCTCCAGGTTAGTGGCGCAGCATGATACCTCTGAGATCATCCATGTGCAACTAACATCGGGCAAATCTGCAATGCAAATTGTGGCCTGCTACAGATCACCCTCCATGACCCAGGACCACCACTCCGCCTTTCTGGAGACACTGGAAAACATGAAGGTCCTACCAAACACCCTGATATTGGGCGATTTCAATTACCCTAACATTAACTGGGAAAACTACTTGAGTACAAGCTTCTAGGCTCAGCGCTTCCTGGAATTTATCAACTCAAATGCCCTGGATCAGCTGGTAAACTCCCCTACCAGAGGCCACAACATATTGGACCTGGTCATCACCAACATGGGCGACAGGTGTTCTGTACCGGAGGTCAACCCATCACTGGTTAGAGCAGACCATTAACTAATCACCCTGGATGTCCACACCCCACCCCACCACCACCCCCAACCAAGGAAACCACAGTGAAAAACTTTTCTAAAGCAAACTTCATCTTACTTAAGGCAGAGGTGGTAAGTTTCACAGCCCCCACTCTAAAGGATAACACTGCCCAAGATGCAGAATCCTTTACAATTGCACTCTATGAGCACCTACAAGGATGCATGGATCATGCCATCCCTAGCAAGACCAAGACTCACTCCCCTAATAAAAGGAAACCAGTCTGGTGGACCCCTGCCATAAACAGGTTATACAACAGAAGGAGGAAACTAGTTCAGAAAAAAAGCAAATCCCAAGAAGGAAAGACTCCCTGATCAGTATCAGTAAGAAACTAAGGTCCCTCATAAAATCATCCAAGGCTAACTTCGAAAGAAAAATAGCCAAGGATTCGAAAGATAACCACAAAGCCTTCTTTAGCTATGTCAAGAATCTAAGTGGCAACTCACAGATATGCTGTGAGCAACATAGCACAAAATATACTGAACCTACTGATATTACCAACATCCTGGCAGATAGATTCAGTGCAAACTTCACCTCCCTCTCACCTTCAAAAGGGCCCACAACAATACCGGAAAAGTGTAGTGTCCCAAAAATCACAGAAGCAAAGGTGAAAACAGCCCTTTCAAAAGCTAAAAACACAGCATCAATGGGGCCAGATGGTGTCTCAGGCTGCGTCTTGCATGAACTACAGAATGAACTAACCCCCCCGCCTAAACACGCTGTTCAACCTCAGCCTCTCCACAGGCTCTCCACAGGCTACGTGCCCATAGAATGGTGCACAGCAATGGTTATTCCGCTCCACAAAGGATGGGCCACAACTGACCCTGGTAACTATCGCCCCATAAGCCTGACTAGCCTGGTCCGCATCATCATGGAAGTCATTAACAAAGACATTGGGAACCTCCAAACATTTGACCCGACACAGTTCAGCTTTGTTAAGGGCAGATCATGCCTACTAAACCTGGTTGACTTCTTCGAGACAGTCGCCAAGGCCATAGACGAGGGAAAGGTGGTTCACACAGCCTACCTTGATCTTGCCAAGGCGTTCGACACCATTCCTCACTCAGGTATTATAGAAAAGCTCATCAGCCTGAACATAAACCCCTATGTCACAAGATGGGTTGCCAACTGACTTACAGACAGAACTCACACGGTAAGAATAGCGGGCTCCAGTTCCGACTCTAAACCAGTCACAAGTGGTGTCCCGCAAGGCTCGGTTCTGGGACCCCTACTGTTCGGCATATATTTCTCAGAAGTACAGGCAAACACTGGAGGACTATGGCTAACCAAGTTCGCCAATGACTGCAAACTGGGAGCCATAACTGACTCTCCGGCTGCCACGGACATCCTTCAAAAAGGCCTTACTGAGACAGACACCTGGTGTCAAAGTCATGGCCTCAAGCTAAATGCCAAAAAATGCACAGTCATCCTGTTTGGGAAAAACAAAACACCCAAGAATTACCACATAGGCAGCAGCCCCCTTAATACAGAAGAGGTAATAAGAGATCTGGGGACCCAGGTAGATAGTAATCTCTCCTTTGACAATCATATTGCCAAAGTAGTTAGGAAATCCTTCTATGTGGCCCATCTAGTTACTAAGGAGTTCGCATCTAGAAATAAAGAGGTTATAGTGCCCCTCTACTCGTCACTCATCAGACCCATCATAGAGTACAATGCCCCATTTGGGATGTACCTCACAAGACACTTCCAACAGCTGGAAAGACCACAAAAGCACCTCACCAAGAGGATTACTGGCCTCAAACATATGTCCTATGCAGCCCGACTGAAAAAACTCCAGCTGTACTCAGTGGCATATCGCTTACTCAGAGGTGATCTCTGCCTGACTTACAAAGTCATGTCCATCTCAGAATTGATGGACATGCTCCACCTAAAGAAATCCAAGTCACTGCGAGCCATGCACTCTAGTGAGCTAAACCTCGCCACAATAATAAATAGAACATGCTGAAGGGATAGATTCCTGTCACAGAGACTCCCCATACTTTAGAACAAAATTCCTAACTACATTAGGCAGAGCCCCTCACTAACACTCTTCAAGAGAAGCCTTGACGAGTGGATGGGTAACAGAAAATACACCCTTGGGATCACTTCATTGGCTCTGCTTGACACAGGCTCAGTTAATTAATCAATGGGGAGGCGAAAGCCGACATACTCTGGCTAGGCTTAAAAATGCCCTGGGGCAGATAGCCTAGTACCTACCTATGAACCAACTGCCATAGTTTCTTAACCTTGAATAATCTCCTTTCTCCCTTTCCACTTTACTAAAAAAAAACTTTATTCAGCTGCTTTTACAGTATTTGTGTTTCCTCCTCCTACTCTATTACTTCATCTTGTTTTTTCTGCAACTTGTTCTCTAAAGTGTTCAAGTGCATCTTCTCTGCTGCATTTATTATTGCTTGTTTTTAACCTGTTTAAATTTTAAGTGTTATTCTAAGCCTCTTAGTTTTGGTTTAAGCACTTGGGCTTTAGGCCTACTGCTTAGCTCTCCCTGGCCTCTCTCCCTCAGATTCTGACAAATATGGATGGACAATTTCCTACAGTTTCTCCTGCCAGCCTAGTTGATATAGCCATTGTACGACAGTGTATCAACTGCCTCATGTACATGGACAACCATCTACTACTACCGCCTGGGAACACAATTTGTGAGAGATGCAGTTACATAAAGAAGCTACAGTCTATGCTCTCTCCATCACAAGCCAGTATATCTGACACTGAGAAGGCTGTTAATACAATCACTACACCTCAACCACCACCAACAAATACACAACATGCCCCCACATATGTGAAGGTTCTCAACAAAAACAAACCAAAACACATGAATCATAAGAAGCAAAAACACATGAGAACTCCACAACCCTCTACACCACATACCATGCATAGTCCACACACCACAGTCTCTCTACCACTAAGGCCTAACCATAAACTCAACATATTAGTCATAGGAGACTCCATTGTGAGACACACATAGATGTGCCTCTCACCAGGCTGGATAAGGAGAAAGTCACGGTTAGTTATTTGTCAGGTGCCAGGATCCGTCATATCACACACCCACTCAAATCTCTCAACAACAGGTACAGTTATGACTATGTCACAGTCCATGTTGGCATGAACAATTTGAGACGAACCTCCCTGGACTATATGAAGAGAGACATGAACGATGCCTCAATACAAACAGAAAATGATTGACTTTAACAATTGGCTTAGTTTCTGGTGTCATTCCAGGGGGGTCCAGTACCTGACAGCCTGGGAAGATATGATCGACTGACCATGATACTTTGCTAGACATGGTCTGCATCTGTCTCACTTCGGCTTCAGACTTCTGGCAAAGGCCCTTGCCTCCCCCATAGTGCCTGTTTTAGGAAAAGTCATGAGGTCGATACTACCAACATAAAATTTTCAACAAAATGCAAATTAAAGGTCATGCTGTTAAATGATAAGAGTCTTAACATGAAACTGCACTCACTGCAAGCATTCTTAACCCTGGAAGATGCTGACATTTGTGCAGTCACAGAAACCTGATTCAAAGCTGCGGAGAGCACCCCAGGATTACCTGGTTACTCATCCTATCATACATTCAGAATCCAAAATGTGAGCAGCAAAGCCAAAGGAGGTGGAGTTTCAATATATATTAAAGACACACAAACCTCCAGGCTGGTCAAACAGCATGACGCACAGGAGAACCTCCAGGTGCAGCTAACCGTTGACAAGACCCCTATTCAAATTATAGCTAGCTACAGGCCCCCAAATTTGACTCAAGATGCCCATTCCCCCTATCTGGACCTCTTCAATTCTATCAAGATTCAGCCTTTTACCCTGATCCTGGGTGACATTAATTACCCAACCATAGACTGGAAAAAAATACTCATGCCAGAGCACAAATGCCCACAGATTCCTTGATTTTATCAATGCAAATGCCTTGGAACAGCTAATCGATACCAACACAAGAGATGATAATATCTTGGACTTGGTATTAACCAACATGAGCAACCGATGCAGCACCCCTATGGTATCATCATTCCTGGTAAGATCCAACCATAAAGCGGTCACTTTCGAAGTCACCATCTCCCCTGACCCCCCTCCCCCTTCTAGCTAGGGTCAAACAAAAAAACTTCTCCAAAGCTGATTACAACCTCCTGAGGGATGATATAAACAGCTTCACAGCCCACTCCCCCATTGTAGGAACTGGCATCAATGTCCGAATCTACACCAAAGTACTATACGAGCATTTATATAGATGAATGGAATAAGGAATACCTGACAGGACAAAATCATCCTCCGCAAGGAAGAGTAAACCTGTTTGGTGGACATCTGCAACAAATAAACTATATAAGAAAAGGAAAAAAAAGCTGTCCAGGACCAAGAAGGAGCAGGAGCCCAACTGGAAGCAATCCCTCCTTAGCTTGAACAAGCAAATAACAGCACTAGTGAAATCCTCTAAAGCCAACTTTGAGTCCAAATTGGTCACATCTAGTAGAGACAATCATAAGGCCTTTTTCACATATGTCTGCAGTCTCAAAGAAAGCACCCAGATCTGTTCAGAACTGGTGGTCAAGGACACCACATACACAAATGCTGTAGACACAGCCAATCTACTGGCTGACAGATTCAGTGAAACGTTCTTCCCTCTGTCCCCCATCAGTAAATTAGGACATCCCCAGTACCTGCTCCTCAACCCTTACCTCTAGGGAACAGGTCATCATCGCCCTCTCAAAGGCAAAAAATACAGCCTCCATAGGACCGATAACATCCCAGGCTGCATCCTACATGAATTCAGGCATGAACTTGCAGCACCATTAGGCACCCTATTCAACCAAATCCTGAGTACCAGCTTTGTCCCAGCTGAGTGTAGGACAGCCACTGTCATCCCATTTCACAAAGGTGGAATGTCCACAGATCCAGGAAATTATACACCCATCAGCCTAACTAGCCTGATCTGCAAGGCTATGGAACGGATTATCATGGATCATTAACGGGGACACTGGCAACCTCCAAAAACTCGACCCTACACAGTTTGGCTTTGTCAAGGGGAGGTCATGTCTCTTAAATCTGGTTGACTTCTTTGAGACAGTCACCAAAGCCATGGGCAAGGGGAAGATATGGTGGTACACACTGCCTACCTTGACCTGGCTAAAGCTTTCGACACTATTCCCCACTCGGGCATAGAAGATAAACTCTCTTAACTAGGCATCAATCCGGGTTCAGGAGCCTAGGCAGTGAGACATTCCCCCTGTGGTACATTTGACTGGAGACACATAACTGAAGTGACAGTCAGCTGCAGAGAAATATGTCTGTTTGCAAATTCCCTGTGGGCAAAGACAAGCACACACTGCCATGCTCACAGCTTTAATAACCAAATGCATGGAGGCAGAAGAAGTAATGAGTGTTGTACTCAGTGTACAGTACATGCTTATGTAACTACAACATGTAGAAGTGTGCTACAGCATGGAGGAAATCCTGCAGGCTTCTGTAGTCACATTTATGCTCCAGTATGCATTTTAGGTAATGTTCCCTAGATACTGTAAAGGGGGTAGTTGACCACACACACCCATTATAAAGACACTGCCCATTGTGCACTGCATTTTTACTGCCACTGACTCTGGCCAGCCTTCTGCTGATGCCTGCCATATTGCCTGCTGTCTCATGTTCCCTTGGGGACCATGGACATTATTTCCCCCCTATGCATTTGGCTATTGAAGTTGTGGACATGGCAATACATTCTTCTCTTTGCCCACAGGGAATTTGCAAAAAGCCATATTTCTCTGCAGTTGACTGTCACTTCAGTTGTGTGTCCCCAGTCAAATGTACCACAGGGAAATGTCTTGCTGCCTAGGTGCCTGAACCCCATCAATCCACATGTTACCAGATGGGTAGCAAACTGGCTCACTGATAGAACCCACCTAATCAAAACAGGGGAAGCGTCCTCAAGCAGTAGACCCATAATGAGTGGCGTACTCCAGGGATTGGTCTTGGGGCCTCTGGTATTCAAGATATACTTCTCTGAGGTGCAGGCCAAAAACCAGTGGGCTATGGCTGACCAAGTTTGCAGATGACTGCAAGATGGGCACAGTCATCAATTCCCCAAGTGATGTGGACATCCTCCAAAAGGGTCTCACCCAAACAAATGCCTGGTGCCAGAAACTTAGCCTCAAGCTGAATGCCAAAAAATGCATCATCATCCCCTTTGGGGAGAGTGACATCCCCACATATTATCAGATTAATAACAACGTCATAAGTACACAATCAGTAGTGAGGGATTTGGGCACCCACATTGACAGCAACCTGACTTTTGACCATCATGTTGCTTCCATTGAATGGAAAGCTTTCTACATGGCCAACCTCATAAGTAAGGGTATCTCATCCAGGTACAAAGAGGTCATAACATCCCTGTATTCTTCCCTTATAAGGCCAATTATTGAGTACAACTCCCCCTTTGGCATGTATCTTGCAAAGTACATGCAACAGCTGGAGAGACCACAGAGGTTCCTCACCAGGAGAATCCAGGGCCTCAAACATCTACCCTGCACAGATAAGCTAAAAGCCCTGTCCCTCAACTCAGTTTCATACAGACCCCTCAGAGGTGACCTCTGGCATACAAAGCAATCTCAGACCCCGCCTTGATGGCACTGCTGCATATCAGCAAGTCAAGCCCCACTTGAGCAACCCGTACGCGCAACCTCAACCTGGTCTGTGATATCAATAGGACTTGTTGGCGGGACAGATTTGTGTCCCAGAGACTCCCCCATCTGTGGAATAGACTCTCTCTCTATGTCAAGCAGAGTACCTCATTATCCCTTTTTAAGCGCAACCTGAATAACTGGATGGGAAATAGAAAATACACCCCTGGGATTCCACCTGTGTCCCTACTAGACAGGGGCTTTGGGTGCTGACTTGTCTAAACATGGGCTAAACTCTTGGCTAGGCTTATAAGGGCCTCAGGACCAATAGTCTAGTAACCTCCTATGATCTTTTGATCCTATGGATAAGAAAGGCCATAGGGAAGGAACTCACATGCGTACTGTAAAACCAGAGAACAACTAGCACTGAATGGGTGGTGGTTATGTTGTTGGCACCAACTAGGAAACCTTTTAAATTTGCTAATATATGATTTTCTAGTAGCAGGCTTTCTAGCCTCAGTTGTACATCGTCAGTAAACAGGTGTCTAAAAGGAATTAAGACCCTATTATCCAGCCAGTCAACTGAAAATGATGGCTGTCAAAGTGTATCAATCACCCGAATTATTGTGTGAGTAGATCCAGTCTGTGAGGAAGCTTGTGGTAATCTCCCTTGGCTATTGTCAAAAGAAGTGTGAACCACAGTTGTCTTGGCCAGAAGGGAATCATCACAATAATCTTGAGGAATTCCTTCTGAATCTTAAGACGTACCCTGGATATTAGTGGAAAGGGTGGAAAAGCATACATGAACATTCTTGTCCAAGGAAAAGAAAAGGCATCGGTCTTCCAGGCCTTCTTGAATGGAGTCTTGAAACATAATCTTGCCAACTAATTATTCAGAGATGAGTCAAAGAGTTCTACTTGACAAACTCCATACAGATGGATCAAGGTTGGAAGACCCACGCCTGATCTAGTTTCCATTCATGAGGGTCTACCCTGGTCCTGATCACCTTGTCTGCCACACAGTTCTGATTTGACAGCATGTAGGATGCCTGTAGAGTGAGATTATGCTGTGAAACTATACCCCAAGCTAAAATGACTAGTCTGCAAAGGGGGTATGACCTGGTTGTCCCTTGCTTGTTAATGCACCACATGACTATGGTACTGTCTGTAACTACTTGAAGTGGTCCCAGGGACCAAAAAATGGTTCACAGAGATGGATGCCTTGATCAAGGCAATCATCTATTTGATATTTATATGCCTGCATCTGTTCTTGTCTCCTGAAACTTATCCCAAGCAAAGTCCTAAGAATATGTGGTGACTGACTGCTTTGGAGCATGTAGGAAGAACTGCAGACCTGGATCTAAGGATATCTTTTGCCCTACCAAAAGACTTCTCTTATAACAAATCCTAGCACTGTGATGTGAAAAGACTACGGTATTGATGCTAGGACCAAAGAGATTTCACAGACTACTGTATCTTTCTTGTGTGAACTCTTGCCAGGGGTATCATGAGAATAATACATGCCATGAAACTCAAAATCCTGTGGTATTACCTCACAGTGACACAAGTTTGAGTAGAAGACCATATAAAGAAATATAAATAAAGATCTATTTTTCTTGTAGAAGAAAAGCTCTTTGAACTGAGGTCTTTAGTTAACATTCCAGTAACACAATGCTGTACGAAGATATCAGGAAAGACTTTTGAATGTAATCATGGAATCCCAGCTTGTGTAAGAGATGTTTCATAAGGGTTCCAGCATGTAGATTGCGAGACGAATGCCCGTGAGCTACAACGCCGAAAACATAAGTCCGCAGCACCGCTAGACGGGAGAGCGGTGCGGCCAAAAGAGAGATATACCGTGGGAATCCACGACGGTGGGAAAACCTGCATATGGAGACGACCCCTAAAGCAAGTATGCTGGCTGCCACCCGACAGTGGAAACAGCTGTGCAACACAGCCGAGCAGCAGAACAAGGCGAAAACGTACAACGAGCAGCAGAACAAGGCTAAAACATACACAATTACAATAAATATGCAGCATACTTTTTGTGCTCCACAAGTCCACACACAACCCGTACATCAAACCATCCCGGGGAAGCTGACAGTAAAACCCAAAGAAGCTGAAGCGTACGTACATGTGCATCATCCAAACAAGCAGCAAGAACACCACAAGCATCCCTGCCAATACCCCCTATCAGTATACAATGGCACAGACAGCCCTGAGCTGTGCAGAACATGGGTAGCCCAAATTCCACATACATGTAGCTGTCTGTCACTGTACTGGAACAGACAGTTGAGTTTCAGACTTCATACCCCTCAGAAAGTACATGCTACTGCAAGACCTGTTATTAGGCAGCCCAGTAACTTGTAGCTTATTGGCCGTTTTGGGCATTTCCTAGCTCTTTCTAACCCCCTGCTATAAAGCCCGCTTTAGCACGCTTTTGCGCTTGTATTTGACTCAGCACAGCTCCTCATGGTGTCCTGCAGAGTTCTACAAGCAGCAGCGAGTGGAAGAGTGACTTTCCATTGATTTACAAGTATTTTTTGGCTACTTATTTCCGACTGCTTTTTCTCGCCGAAAAGCGAGTTTCTATAACTAAATAAGCTCTGCAAAGTTGATTTACTGCATTATTGTTTGTTTTCCTGAACATTTTTGCACTTTAAAGTTTGTTTTTACTTAAATTAACTGGTAGGCTACACACTCAAGTGAGCTAGCTGATTTAAAGCATTTACTGTTGTTACTGCATCTATTTTCTGCTACTTTGTAAGAAAAAACAAAAAAAAAAAAAAAAATCCTTGTTTCCCACCTTTACTGAACTAGAATAGTCCAGTCTTCGGGTATTGCTGATCTCTGGGCTGTGTCATAGTTCCTGTGTTGCCCATATCCTTGTTTGGATAGGAGGAAGCTTCTTTGTTCACCAGTGGGAGTGGGGAGCTCTGAGCAGCCTATCTGTCCTTAAAGGAGTGGTTCCAGCCCAGTAACTTGTAGCTTATTGGCTGTTTTGGGCCATTTCCTAGCTCTTTCTAACCCCCTGCTATAAAGCCCGCTTTAGCGCGAATATGCGCATAGCGCAGCATTGGGCAGCGCTGCTTAATCAGGTTTAAACTATTCCCGGCTCCACAAAGTCTGCTGTTCATTTTTTCCCTTAGAACTGCTCTAACTCTCAAGCTAAGCATTCTATTCTCAATCTAAAAACCCCGCACTTGCTCCTATAGGCATTTTGTATAAGGTAAGCACTTTTTAACTAAAAAAGCACTACATTCTCCTAAAATCCCCTTGAGTACCCTATCCCCTATAGGTCCTTTCTGATTCAGTTTCATAGCAGTTCCTTATACTATTCTGGCATGTCGAAGGGACAGTTGCTGGCTTCCTCTCCAATTCAGCTGGTGAATCTGGGAATCTTGAAGCAATGTTACAACTGCCTCATATACACAGACAACCCGGTCCTCCTCCCAACAAATACAAATATATGTGAGAGATGCAACCATATAGCCAAACTGGAGGCTGAGCTCTCTCGACTCAGTACTGGCATAACCAGTCAGGAGGAGAAGGTAACCACACTCACCACAAATCCAGTCTCACATAGACCTACCACAACTGCAAACCAAACACATAAACACACAAAAACATACTCAGAGGCTCTTAATAAAAATCTACCAAAGCAACAGAGACCTCCAAAGCAGACATCCAAGCAACCACTACCTCAAAACAAAACACACGCAACACATAATCCACAAAGTCAGTGTGCCAAACAGTCACAGCCCTTAAGGCTAAACAACATACCTGACACACTAGTAATAGGTGACTCTATAATCAGACACACTGACGTCCCGCTCACCAGGCTGAACAAGGAAAGGGTCACAGTAAGCTGCCTGTCAGGCGCTAGAATCCGCCACATAACACAAGCACTCAAGTCACTCCAAAGCAGGTACAAATATGACTTAGTCATTGTCCATGCTGGTGTGAATGACTTGAGACGTACCTCCCTGGACTACATGCAAAGAGACATAGAGGAGCTCTCTGATTATGTAGCCCAGGCCGGTATGACCCTGACCTTGAGCAGCATCTTACCCTCACCAAGAATGATGCCACAGTACAAAGACAAAATGATAAATTTTAGCAATTGGCTTATGTATTGGTGTCATTCTAAGGGGATCCAATGTCTGTCTGCTTGGGATGACATGCTCAACAAGCCACGCTGCTTGGCAAGGGACAGCTTGCACCTGTCACCCCTGGGCTTTCGGATATTGGCAAAGGCTCTTGCCATCCCCATATTGCCTATTTTAGGCAAGGCTCAAAAGACAAACCCACCTCCCTAAAAAACACAAGTAAAAAGAAACTAAGGGTAATGCTGCTCAACGCCAGAAGTCTAAACCTCAAGATGCATGCTCTCGAAGCCCTCCTCAGTATGGAGAACATCGATGTCTGTGCAGTGACAGAAACCTGGTTCAAGGCTCCCGAAAGCACCCCAGCACTACCAGGTTATACCTCATATCATGCTTTTCGGCCCCAGAACTTGGACCAAACCACTAAAGGAGGGGGAGTATCCATATTCATCAAGGATACCCACACCTCCAGGTTAGTGGCAATGCACGAAGCATCATTGACAATCCATGTGCAACTAACACCCTCCAGTTTGTAGCATGCTACAGACCACCCTCTCAAACTCAGGAACCCCACTCGGCCTTCCTAAAGACACTGGAGAATAAGGAGGTCTCTCCAAACACCATCATATTTGGGGACTTCAACTACCCAAACATAGACTGGGAGTATTACTCAAGCCCCAATACCCTAGCCCAAAGGTTCCTAGAATTCATAAACTCAAATGCTATAGAACAACTAGTCACCTCTCCCACAAGAGGGGAAAACATATTAGACCTGATCATCACAAACATGGGGACACAATGCTCCATACCAGAAGTATACCCCTCTTTGGTAAGATCGGACCATAAATTAATCTCCCTGGAAATCCACATCCCGCCCCCACCCCGAGCACAAAAGACCACAGTGAAGAACTTCTCAAAAGCTGACTTCACACTTCTTAAGACCAAAGTGGAATCCTTCAAGGCCCCCGGGCCAGTGGAAACCACAGCCCACTCTGCTGAATCCTTTATAAACACATTCTATGGACACCTACAGGAATGCATGGATCATGCAATCCCAAATAAAACCAAGACCCATTCCCCCAAAGGCAGGCATCCTGTCTGGTGGACCCCAGCCATAAATAAGCTATACAACAGAAGGAGGAAGCTACTACATGATAGAGCAAAATCCCTAAAAGGGAAGGCATCTCTGATCAGTACTAGCAAAAAACTACGATCACACATAAAATCATCCAAGGCCAACTTTGAGAGAAAAATTGCACAAGACACTAAAGATAATCACAAGGCTTTCTTTAGTTATGTTAGAAACCTGAGTGGAAACTCCCAGATATGCTCAGAGTTAGTCCAAAATGACAAAAAAATACGCTGAACCCACAGACATTGCCAACATACTAGCAGACAGGTTCAGTACAAATTTTTCTCCCCCCTCCCTCCCAAAGGGACAAATATCTATCCCAGCAGAGTGTTGCCTCCCTGACATCTCAGATGCCCAGGTGAAAGCCGCCCTCTCCAAAGCTAAAAACACAGCATCAATGGGACCAGACGGTGTCCTGGGTTGCGTGCTACATGAACTCCAAGAAGAGCTAAACCCACACATAAGGCAGCTGTTTAATCTCAGCCTTACTACAGGATATGTACCCAAAGAATGGCATACAGCAACAGTGGTCCCACTCCACAAAGGAGGTGCTTCTACAGACCCTGGAAACTACCGCCCCATAAGCTTGACGAGCCTGGTCTGCAAAGCTATGGAGAGGATCATTATGGAACTCATAAACAAAGACATTGGGGACCTACAGACACTGGATCCTACCCAATTTGGCTTTGTTAAGGGCAGATCCTGCCTCTTGAACCTGGTTGACTTCTTTGAAACAGTCACCAAGGCCATTGATGAGGGTAAGGTAGTTCACACAGCCTACCTTGACCTTGCAAAAGCCTTCGACACAATACCCCACTCGGGCATCATAGACAAGCTCTCCAGCTTAAATACAAACCCCTATGTCATAAGATGGGTTGCAAACTGGCTCAAGGACAGAACCCACAAGGTCAGAACTGCTAGAGCCATGTCAGACTCCAGTCACAAGTGGCGTCCCACAGGGCTCGGTCCTGGGACCTCTCTTGTTCGGTATTTATTTTTCTGAGGTACAGGCTAACATGGGAGGATTGTGGCTGACCAAGTTCGCAGATGACTGCAAACTGGGCGCCATAATTGATTCTCCAGCAGACACAAGCATCCTTCAAAAGGGTCTCATAGAAATGGAAAACTGGTGCTAGAGCCATGGCCTTAAACTAAACGCCAAAAAGTGTATAGTCATACCCTTTGGGAAAAACAAAGTGCCCACAAATTACCACATAGGTGGTAATCCATTAAGTACGGAAGAAGTAATTAGGGACCTAGGGACCCAAGTTGACAGTAACCTCTCGTTTGACACTCACATTGCCAAAGTGATTAGAAATACCTTCTATATTGCTCACCTTATCATGAAGGGATTCACATCTAGATCGGGAGAGGTTATTGTGCCCCTTTTCTCTTCCCTAATCAGGCCCATAATTGAGTACAATGCCCCATTTGGGATGTACCTTACCCGACACCTGCAGCAATTGGAAAGACCCCAAAAGTACCTCACCAAGAGGATCAAGGGACTCAAACATATGCCATATGCTGCCCGGCTAAAGAAACTCCAGCTCTACTCAGTAGCATACCGCCTACTCAGAGGCGATCTATGCCTGACGTACAAGGCCATGTCCAACCCGGAATTAATGGACATGCTCCACCTCAGAAAATCCAAATCCACCAGAGCTACGCGAGCGAGAGATTTGAAACTCAGCACAGAAATAAATAGGACATGCTGGAGGGACAAATTCAGAACCCAGAGGCTCCCTTCACTCTGGAATAAAATCCCAGTCCATGTTAGGCAGAGCCCCTCATTGACTCTCTTCAAGAGAAATCTTGACGAGTGGATGGGAGATCGTAGGTTTACCCTGGGGGTCACTTCTGTGTCACTGCTACACAGAGGTACAGTAAACTAAACCTTAAAATGGGCACAGTATACTCATTCCAAGGGGTGGCGTAGGCCAAACACACTCTGGCTAGGCTTATAAATGCCCTAGGGCAGATAGCCTAGTATGAACCTATGAACCTATAACACCAACCAAGTGTGTCACAGCATGATGGACACAGTGTCCTTGTGAGTACCACTGTTGGGAATGGCTTTACCACATGACCAACCCAAAAAGGTGGAGAGGCATGCCTGCAACAGACAGTAACTCTCCTGCCAGAGCCCCCTAGTGCAGTGGCAGGTGGGAACATGCCAACCCGGGCAACCACAGACCACCAACCCAACAGCAAGAAAAAAACATTGTAGAAGGGAACACTGTCACGCAGGGGTAGCAACCCACCTCCCACTCCACAGCAGCATGTGTGTATTGCGGGGTCAGCCAAACCCATCCATTTGTCGTTGCAGCTGGGGTACACAAGTATGTAGGCCCATGTAGGCAGACAAGGGTGCAACACAGGGAAACCTCCCTATGTAACCTCTGTCACTGAAACTGAGACTGGGCCCCACACCCTGATTGGCCGGCAGCAACAGTTGGGAGTTAAAGGGGACCTGTGCAGTACATGTAGAACCTGTGGTGCAAGCAAGCTGTGTAGACTCCTACCAGACTACAATCACTTGTCAACCCCATGGCTGTGTGAACTGCACATAGTGAAACCCTAGCAGACCAGGCAGTCAGAGCAAAGTGCAGTGTAGACAGCTGCACGGGACCTCTGTGGCAGGCAGTGCTACTTCAGAGGGTACAACACAAGGTGATGTACAGCAACTAACCCAACGTCTGATAGTGACTTGTACCGGAGTCGTGTCTACATCCTGTTCCCTGCTACACTGGCTGTGATGGATACCGAAAGGCCATCAACAAGTGGCACTACCATGATGGAATCTATGTACCTGTATAGCCATGGTCAGCTTAACAACAGATACAGCAAAGTACCTAGCCAACAGGGCAAACCAATGCTGGTAGTGGAGGGATACCTCTACCACTTGGAGCATGAAGCACCACCTAAACGGTACTAGGCATGTATCGAGCAGAGAGTAAAGGCTTGCAGAGGTTGTGCCATCACTGTTCGCCAGGATGAGGGGGAAGAACTGCTGAAATCACTGCCACACCAGCATGGCCCAGATGCAACAACAGCCCAAGTGGCTAAACTGCAAGCAGAACTGCGGCAGAGGGCGGTAACTGGCAATGACCTACCAAGCCTGGTAATGCAAAGGGTCCTAGGCACAGCGGATGACAATGTACTACAAGAGATGCCTTGCCGTGCCACCCTGCTTTGTAGCATAACCAGGGTACGGCAGAGGGCACGGACATCCATGACCACACCTCCAGTAACACTTGCGGATATTGATGTCAGCCAGTATCCACTCCGTAGTAGCAGCTTTATCCTCCGCAGAAGGTCTGATATGGATGGGACTGATTCCTTGTTTCTACTTACTACATCACAGAATCTGACTGATCTGTGCAGGTCTGACATCATTCTTGGGGATGGCACCTTCCCCACACAGGCTGATATATGTCGTCAGCTGTATACGTTACATGGATGTATTGGCACCCCCACCTCAGCAAGGATTGTCCCCCTGGTGTACTGTCTCATGACACGGAAGTCAGAGTCTGCATACAACACTATGTGGGAGATACTGAAGAGTATGGCCGCAGAACAGGGATGTATCTTGGCTCCACAGTATATTATGACTGATTTTGAGAAAGCAGCGATCCATGCCAGCCATAAGGCATTCCCTAAGAGTATTCTGAAGGGGTGCCTATTCCATTTTGCACAAATCATTTGGTGCCAGATCCAGCATCATCACCTTATGCCCCTCTATGGTACGGACACTACTTTCTCAATTGCCATCCGCAAGCTGATTGCGTTGGCATTCCTATTACTGGAAGATGTTGTCCCTGCATTTCTGGACATTGTGACTAACTTACCAGACTGTGCTCAGCCTATAGGCGTATTTCTGGACCATCATTATGTGCGAGGCCAACCACGGAAGTATGCCTCCCGCTGCTCAACACAGCAATGCCTGCCATCGTCCTACCCCTTGAGGTTTTGGAATGTGTGTGATGTCTCTGACATAGACTTCACACGGACTAATAACAAGGTGGAGGCATGGCATCGTCGGCTGAAGGTGTTACTGGGATGCCCTACAGTGCTGTTGTCCAACCTGCTGTCTGTTCTGCAACAGGAACAGAACCTGACAGATACCCGACGGGAGTCTCTGTTGAGGAGGATGCCTGTGACACCGCGTAGGAAAGCTATTGTTGTAAGGGAGCGTCGCCTAAAGCACATCTTGCAACATAAGTGTGACTACGGTGATGTGCAGGATTTCCTCCGTGCTGTGGAACATTTCTACAAGTTGTGATTATATTTGGGTTTAGTACGCACCAAGCGCTACACACATCACTTTACATATTGTGTTAATAAAGGCTTTGCCCACAGCACACAGGTTTCACGTTACCACTTTCATGCCCACTTGGCATCCTATGCCAGCCACATGTTCAACTGGCAGTCGCACATGGTGGCTTCTGGGGGGTGCAGACTGTATCACAGTGGGGGGTTGTGTCTGCCACCTGTGGTTAGGGTGCAGGGGATTCCTCTATTCCCACAGGAAACTGTCCGCAGGCATTTGTCACTGCAGCTAAACTGTCAACCTGCCATGTGTCCACATCCAGCTGTCTCACAGGGGGGTGTCGCGCCACATAGGCGCCTGAACCCATTTCATAAAACATAGAAATTCCTGACACTTTCAAAATGACTCTGCAAAGATAAACAAGTATTCTAAATATGGAAAACGTGGATACCCTGTAACTTGCAATGAGCTATAACTAGAGTTAGACACTTTTTGAACACACTTGGTGTAGTGGATAGTCCAAAGCACAAGGTAAAGAAATGATAATGTGATCCACATATGCATAACCATAAAAAACATCTGAAGACTGCATGAATAGGGATGTGATGAAACACATCTTTTAATTCTAGTGTTACCAAGAAACTTGAAAGAGGAAGAAGAGGTAACAGGTTGTGAAGTGACATAACTTTGAGTTTGGGAACTACCACAAACAGGTTTAGGAAAGAAACATTTAGAACGGGTCTCCAAACATTTTCTTTCCTTGACACTAGGAACATCCCTGAATAAAAACCCTTTCCCACCTGGGGAAGGAGGAACTGGTTCTAAAACTCCTTGGGACAGCATGTGATGAATAACAGGTAGAAACAAAACAGACTGATCTGGAGGATGAGGAATGACCCCTGGAAAGTGGTAGTTTCCTCCCACTGCCATCTGTAACCCTGATGAATGATTTTCAGAAACCATTTGTCTGAAACTATGTGTTGCCAAAGAGAAAATGGAGATTCAGACTTTCTGGGAAAAAAGACCATGGTAGAAGGGGGTCACAAGGCATCTTGAAAAGCTTGTTCAGACTTGGATTGTCCTTAGTTTTGGGAGTTTTGAGACTTCTTTGTGGAACCCCCTTACCATAGGTTCATAGGTTGGTACTAGGCTATCGGCCCTAGGGTCTATACAAGCCAACCCATAACAATTCCATGGATATTTCTTCCCACAGTATTTACTTCCATGGACCTCTGTCTAGCAGGGCGACTGATGTGATCCTGGGGTGGATTTCCTATCTCCCATCCAATCGGCAAGGTTCCTTTTGAAGAGGGCCAACTAAGCGCTCTGCATGACATGTATGGGCAGTCTGTTCCAGAGTATGGGGAGTCTCTGGGTCAGGAATCTATCCCTCCAGCATGTTTTGTTCACTGTGATGACAAGGTTTAGACCCCTGGAGTGTGTGGCTCTGAGGGATTGGGATTTCTTTAAGTGAAGCATGTCCAACAGCTCAGGGTTAAGCAGAGATCCCTCTGAGTAGACGATATGCCACAGAGTATAGCTGGAGTTTTTTTAGACGGTCAATATAGGGCATCTACTTTAGGCCTGTGATTCTTTTAGTGAGGTATTTCTGCAGCCTTTCCAGCTGTTGCAGATGTCTTGTGAGGTACATACTAAACGGGGCATTGTACTCTATAATGGGTCTAATGAGGGATGAGTACAGTGGGACAATGACCTCCTTTTTTCTGGATGAAAAGCCCTTAGTGATGAGGTGTGCCACATAGAAGGATTTCCTGACTGTTGTGGCGATGTGGTTATCGAACGTGAGACCACTGTCCACCTGTGTCCCTAAGTCTCTCATCACACTTTCAGTGTTTAGTGTATTGCTACCTATGTGGAAATTCATGGGTACATGGTTTTTCCCAAAGGGGATAACTGTACATTTCTTGGCATTAAGCTTGGCACCAAGCATCTGTTTCTGTAAGGCCCTTTTGTAGAATATCCACATCATTTGGGGATTCAGTAATGGCTCCCAGTTTGCAGTCATCTGCGAACTTTGTTAGCCAGAGTCCCTTAGTGTTGGCCTGTACTTCAGAGAAGTAGATGCCAAACAAGAGTGGTCCCAGGACTGAACCCTGAGGTACTCCACTTGTCACTTGTTTGGAGATGGATTTGTAATTGGCTACTTTTACAGTCTGGGTTTTGTCAGTAAGCCAGTTGGCAACCCATCGAGTGACGTAGGGATTTATACCCAGCTTAGTAAGTTTATATATGATTCCAGAGTGGGGGATGGTGTCGAAGGCCTTGGCGAGGTCCAGATAGGCTGTGTGGACGCCTTACCCTTCTCCACAGCTCTGGAGACTGATTCGAAGAAGTCAATCAGGTTCAGGAGACACGATCGGCCCTTCACAAACCCAAACTGGGTGGGGTCCAGTGTTTGAAGGTTGCCAGTGTCTTTGTTTATAAGTTCCATGATAATGCGTTTCATGCCTTTGCAGATCAGGCTCGTCAGACTGATGGGACGGTAGTTCCTGGGATCCAAGTTGGATCTTCCCTTGTGGAGTGGGATAACTGTAACTGTGCGCCACTCAGTGGGCACAAAGCCTGAGGTGAGGTTATGATTAAACATGACACTTAGGTGAGGTGCCAGTTCATTTTGTAGTTCATGTAGTACACAGCCTGGGATGTCTTCTGGTCCCATGGATGCTGTATTCTTAGCTTTGGATGGTGCAGTTTCTACCTGTGTGGTCATGATTACTGGAATTTGGCAATCTTTTGGTATTGAGATGGGCCCTTTAGGGGCTGAGAGGGGGGTGAAGTTTGCACTAAATTGATCTGCCAGGATATTGGCAATATCCTTGGGATCAGTATATTTAATGCCATTCTGTTGTAGCTCAGAGCATATCTGAACATTGCCATTTATATTCTTGACATAACTATAGAATACCTTGTGGTTGTCTTTGGAATTTTTGGCAATTTTATTTTCGTACTGCGGTGGTGGTGCTGCGGTAGCATTGTCACCTCATAGCAAGACGTTGTCCCGTTCGATTCTCAGCTAGAGCGTCTTTCTGTGTGGAGGCATATTTGAATGGGGCGTGCCTTCGTTGAAGGTTGTGTGGCAGGGCTGGTAACCCGGTACGTAAAAATCCACTACCAATCATTAGCGGACCGGAGTTCCGCTGTGGCGACCCCTAACCGGGAAAAGCCGAAAGACACAAACAAACTAGCTTTGGAGGATTTTATGAGGGATCTCAGCTTCTTACTGAGGCTGGTAAGGGAGTTTTTTTGCATCCTGGGATTTTCCTCTTTTCTGCAACAGTTTCTTTCTTCTTAAATGTCTGTTCACCTAAATTTTGTTGAGACTGTCTATTCTGTTCTGTTTTTTTTTTTTTTTTTGCCAAATCTGGATAAGGTGATAAAAAAATTCCTTGGACAAATTTTAAAAGGAGGGCTGAAAATCTGAGCGATTCCCTTGTCCCTTTCATCACACTTTTTGTTCACCTCTGCAACAGAAGGGGCAAACACTAAATCTCTGTCCAAGAAATAATTTAAAATCTCATTCTTATCATCTGGGAGGTTCTGGGAATGCAGGCATGCAAACCTCCTCAAAACAGTACCAGTGGTCATAGCTATGGCAGAAGTATCAACAGAGTCATACGCACACACTGCAAACAATGTGTACTGACCTGTGTAACAGAAAAAAACTTAGTTGTTTAAGGTAGATATTTTCTCACAAGAAGAAACTGCAGACAAAATATTCCTCATGCTTTCACAATTTGTCAGAACAAACGTTAACAAATGAGTCTTATGATTCATAACTCTGAAAATCAAAGTGAAGTATACACTTTTTCCCACTGTAATAAATAATTTTCCATCATTATCAGAAAGATTAGGACTGGAATTAACTAGGAGGGATCAACTAAAGCTATAGCTGCTGGTTCAGGTTTGTGAACTGTATAAAAATTTAAAAGACTGAGGGACTTTATACATACTATCTGCCATTTTAGGGGCAGCTGGCCGACTATCAGGAAAATTAAAGGCATAAACACACACATCCTCTAAAGCAGACAGAGCAGAAGGAATGGTTGCAGGCTCTCGAAATCCTTCTGCAACAACTCACAGTACTCTCACTGAAAACACTAGCTCATTCTAGCAATAGTCTCAAAAGAAAGAGCAACTCCCACAGACAAAATCAGAAACTGAGCTCCCCTCCGAATCAGAAATCTGTGGAAAAAATTGTGCATCTGTCCTTGCATCTTCCTGTTAAGATTCAGAATCTTGAATTTCTTTAGGAAAAGAGGGATCCCCCTTTCTTTTAGCAGAAACTACTTTACAAGAAGAATCAATAGCCTGAATTAAACTCTGAACCAGACTCAGTAAACTACTCCTATCCAAAGAAATTTGAGGAGTAGATACATGTTTGGTTTCTGTTCTGAGGAAAAAAATGAGGTCAACCCTGTTACTAATGGCAGCAGCTGCTTCCCAAGAGATGAACAAAGTATTCTGACATAACAGGGAAACCTTCCCTGTTCTTTCTCCCAGAACTGACAAGAGTGGCTCTCTCCTGCCCACTGAAGGGGACCCCAACAGCATTAGAGCATGTTGTCAACCCTGTGGTCCATACTGGCAGTAGGTACTAAATCAGAAGGATATGGGTTAAAAGATATGCAGTCTGAGGTACAACAAATGGCCAGCCATTAAGGCAAGTTGCTAGCTTGCTGTGGTGGCAAAGGCTATCTGCTTAATTTTTTTTCTTTTTGTGGCTAGAAGAAGGACTGACTGTGGGAACCAGTAGTCTGCTCCATAGTCAAGTAGAAAAGGGTGACTCATTCTCAGGAACATAATCAGCAATTGCTGGTAAACACTACCTGTCCACAAAAGTTACTTTTTTGACAGATAAAAGACAGTAAGAAGCATTTTAAGACACCATGCCTACCCCACAAGAGTAAAATAATCACACTTTCTCCACTGAAAAAATGTTTTCAGTTACTTTACACCATTTTTAAACTGAGAGAAAAAAAAGAGTACTCTGTTTAAAAGTATGTTACAGTCTCAAGACAGTGTTAAAACAAAACACTCCTAGCTTTAAAATAATGTTCCTGAAGATGAAAGTAATAAAACATCGACAAAAATAAAAAACAGAAAGTCCCCCCAAAAGGAACTTACCTACCCAGCAAATGAAAGCACAAGTCGACCACTGATCCTCAAAAGCCTTTTCGGCAGTAAAGCTCTGAAGGACTTTGCACAGAAAGTTGCCTTTTGCTCAGCTCATCTTAAGCTGCTTGACAGTGTGGTTGTGTGGAAGGTGTCCTGAAGCTTTAGAAGTTGATTGGCTGTTATGTCCTTAGCAGAATATAACCAATGCAGCTAAGGATACTGCAGGAGTGATCAACATGATGAATATCTCCTGATAGTGTGTAGGTCCTGGAAATGTACATGCATCTGGAATGTTTCTTCCCGGACCTCCGCTGAAAATAGGCTCTGCCCTAGTCAGACTTTCTTGGTCGACAAATGTTAAATAAATAAATGTAGATTACTGTGAAAATGCTCTCTGTTCAGATGAGGTCCCTGTATTTCTCCTATAAAGTGTAGCAACATCATAACTGATTATATTACTAAAGAGGGGGGGCAGAGGCCTTCAATATGACTACAGGATTTGAATTCCACTTCAGTTTCATTTCTTTTTCAAATTCTAGCACAATTCAAAATCCTAACCATCATACTTGTGACAGGTACACCCTTTTTATCAGGTGAACTAGTTTGTTGCCCACTGGATGTAATATCTTCCAGGCATGACCAATTTACAACTTACATCTTCATAAGACATCGTAACATGCACAGCCATCACTGGCTAAAAAGTGCTATCAGGTGAAGAAAACCTACTCTATCAGCAGTTTTGTCTTATCTGTTTAGCACTGTTAAGAGTACGCACGCTAATTATCGTTAGGGCACATGTTTTCTAAAACTGGGTGCAGACCACCACTGTACCTTACAATGACACAGAAAATGGTTAAGAATATAAGTTTATTTGTTTGACTAAAACATATATTTTCTACATTAATGGTGGAATTCCACTGACAAGAACAGAACTGTCAAAAGAATGTGAAATTTTGCCTGCAAGTAACAATGCTATGCTGATATTCAGGAATGTCATCACGTCACCAACAAAATTCAACCATGTGAAATGACATTCATACTTTGCATAGCAAACACTGCTTTTCAATGTACTAATTCTCAGGCTTTTTCAGATTTAGCCACTTTGATGCAGATTATTCTGTAATCACATATAACTTGGATCACTGGAGAAAAAATGTTGAATGAAAACTATGAAACATGTCACTAGCTTTACAAGTAGGCAATCATTTTAAACTGGAAAACATTTACAGAGCCAGTCACCTAAGTGCTAACAATAAGTTAGCCATTTCTGCATCTGACAAAACAGCGGTATTAATGCATCTGAATTTTTTTTTAGATTATCTGCCATCATTCTCATTAAATGAACCATTATGAATACAGTAAGGCGTGGTATGATAAAGACTTTTCCCTGCTGTTTATTATTAGCAAAATATGCATCATACGTTTAGCCTTGAATTTCACTTGCAAAAAAATAAATACATATAAATAAAACAAAATCTAGCAGCAATTCATTTTCATATGTAAATCTGTTTAATGAAGTTGTTAAAAAATAGTTTAGTAACTATCACTGGAGTATTGCATTTGCTATTTGAAAACAAATTATGTGTTAAAGAAACACTTTATCAGATAACACATAAAGCAGAGGTACCTGAATTGCTCCAAATGAGCATTTTTTTCAGCTCTGGCTTACTTTAGCTACTTACGCTGGGGTGTCACAATGTCTGGATGATGATGAAACTCCTCCCCCGCAAGTTCTGCTGCACTCTCCCCACATCGACCATGGCCCCCATCCCCCATCAACGCTCTGAGGCCAAGTGCCAAATGGTACACAATCTCCTTGATAACACCACTGAAAGATTCCACAGAAAATACAAGATTAACATTTCACCTGACAGAACAATCAGGGCAGCAACACAAAACACAGACTGTAGGCAATAATCAACTTTAAATACAGACATTACCCTCAAAGTTAACAGCTGTTTTACCTACTGAAATCCCACTTGGACTGGGAATTATGACTTTTAAAGACAGAATGCAGTAATATGCTCTGCAATCCAGAGAAAGATCTTGTAAGAACCACTTTGTGGTCACCAAACATGCCTCAGTTTCAAATAGTATTGTGGCGATTATAACAAGTAATGATACACATCATCTGGTTCAAGCATTTTTTCATTTAGTTTGCTTTTTTATTTGTTGAATTCCTTACTTATTTAATGTATAATGTTATTATAAATGAAGCAAAGGGCCATATTATTGGTTGTGCAGTCATACAGATTTGCTGATGTTGGCTTATATATGATGCTGCATTAAAAAAATGGAGCTTGCAAAAGAGTGTACTCCACTCTGTCATCACCAGCATGGGAAGGTTGATTAGAATCAGAAATGGTGATACTTTATAACAGCAGCATACTGCGAAATCTGAAACCAGTCTTGCTGCAATCAGTTAACACATGAAGGACATATATAAAAGAAAAAAATACAAAGTAAGTAAACAAAAAATGAAACTGCTGACTGACATATTTTAAAATGTGTGACACAAAGTGTTAGAATAAGAAGTTATGTCTTACCATAACGATCCATGTGAATTGTTCATCTCGCCTTTGTTCTTACACACGGGTTCGGAGCCGATCCTCAGCTCCGAGTCGGCCGCATCACTAGCTCGCATCTTCGAGAAAGCTCGAGGCACAGTAATATCCCATGATCCTCCGGTGTTAACCCTCAGATCTAGTTTGCTATACCAGAAGAATCCCTCTAGAAACATGTCTAAAAACCCTACTGCCAGGTAGAGGACAAAAGATGCCATTATTGATGTTAATAATATGTCAACCATACCTAGAAAAGGCTGAAAAGGAATCTAATCAAAAAACCGTTCTCCCAGACCGTAGGACGGGGGATGGAGGGGGGGAATGTAAGAACAAAGGCGAGATGAACAATTCACATGGATCGTTATGGTAAGACATAACTTCTTAATGTGAAATTGTTCACTCGCCGTTTGTTCTTACACACGGTAGCGTCCTAGCTCCTTTTTTCCCGGTGGCTCAAGGGAGAACATTCCTGAGTACAGTGGAACCAAACGTCGCCCTGTCCCTGGAGTTTTTGTCTAGCTTGTAGTGGGCGATAAAGGTATGTGGTTTTGCCCAAGTTGCCGCTGCACAAATGGTATCTAAAGGCAAACGAGCGGTATGGGCTGAAGAAGTAGCAATCGCCCTTGTAGAATGAGCTCTGGGTTTGAAAGGAAGTTGTTGTTTGGATTCAGCATATACGAATTTTATGCAATCTGAGAGCCATTTGGATAAGGTAACCTTCGTTACTGCCTGTCCTTTTCTTTGGTCCGCATATGATACAAAAGTTGATCCGACTTTCTGTATTCTTTTGTTCTATGTAAGTAAAATCTTAGTTGTCTGTGAACGTCTAACTTATGCAATGTGTATTCCAGCTTACTGGAATGATTTTTAAAGAAGGTAGGCAGTTCAATAGATTGGTTGATATTCTGAATCGAACAAATCTTCGGAAGAAAAGATGGATTGGTGCGCAAGGTTACTCTATCCGGATGAAAGATCATGTACGGGGGTCGGATAGATAAAGCCTGTAACTCTGAAACTCTTCTGGCTGAAGTGATGGCAACCAGAATGCGTGTTTTCCACGAAAGGAATTTTAACGGTTGTGGTTGCTGGTTCAAAAGGGGGTAACATGAGTTGTGACAGCATGAGATTAAGATTCCAAGGTGCTATTGGATTACGAAAAGGAGGACGGAGATGAAAAGTACCTTTCATGAAGGCTTTACAAAGCCTGTGAGACATAAGAGAACCATCCTTACGGCCAGTATGAAAATTGGATATAGCGGCCAGTTGAACTCTTATAGTGGATGTTGATGCTCCTTCTTGAAAAAGAGAGGAAAGGAAATCTAGTATCTGGTGTACTGGGGCCCCGAATGGATCTACACCTTGTTTGGAGGCCCAGTGCACAAAACGGTTCCATTTGCTAATGTATAGTTTTCTTGTAGATGGTTTGTGAGAAGACACAATAATTTGTTGTACTGCAGGAGATAGTAACTCCGACCTGGCTAAGATGGGAAGCGGAGCAGCCAAGCTGTCAGTTTGAGGGACTTGAGGGAGGTGTGAGGAACTCCCGACGAGTGTGTCAACAGATCTGGTTCCGGGTCCAGAATCCATGGTTCCTCTACTTGATGGGATTGAAGGAAGGGAAACCAGATTTGACGAGGCCAGAATGGTGCTATCAGTATTATGGTCCTGTCCAGACATTTGGCTTTCTGCAAAAACCTGGGAATTAGCGGAACAGGAGGAAAGGCATAAAGGAGACCCAGGGGCCAATCGTATACCAGTGCGTCCCTGGGGACACCCCCTGGGGGGGGTAACAGGGCAAAATAGCTTCTGCATTTGGCATTCAAAGGGGATGCAAACAGGTCGCAGCAAGGCTGGCCCCATCTGCGGAAGATCTCTTCCGCTACTTGACGTTTGAGGGACCACTCGTGAGGGAACAGGATGGCTCTGCTCAACCTGTCCGCGATTACATTGGAAATCCCCGGGATGTGCGTTGCTATCAGAAAGCGTCCGGTGGACTTTGCCCATTGCCAAATTCTGAGGGCCTCTCTGCATAACGGGTAATATCTGGTTCCCCCTTGCTTGTTTATGTACCAGACTACTGACATGCTGTCTGTCTGAACTGTCACTGTTCCCCGAGGTAAGGACTCGTGAAAGTGTTGCAACGCTAGAAACACTGCCCTCATCTCTAGAACATTGATGTGCAGATTGTACTCCAAGTTGGACCATTGACCTTGGACTGTTTGTCCCTGAAAGAATCCCCCCCACCCTATCAGGGAAGCGTCCGTGGTTAGAGTTGCTATCGGACTGGGTAATACAAAGGGTCGTCCTAGTGTTAGCTCTTGACTGTGTATCCACCACAAGAGATCCTTCTTGCAATAATTCGTGATCCAGATTTGGTGAGACAGTGGAAGTTGTAGATACAACCATTGGGCGAATAGCATCCATTGAAGAATCCTCATGTGCATTCTGCCTAAGGGAACTACCAGAAGGGATGCTGACATCAAGCCTAGCACTCTTAATACTTGTCGTGCTGAGACTCTGTTGTTCTGAAGAAGGAGCGAAATTTGGTGCCTGAGGTCTGACACCCTTGATGGGGGGAGAGTAACTTGAGCCAGGGAGGTATCTAACTGTGCTCCTATAAATAAGATACGCTGTGACGCGATAAGACAGATTTTCCAAAATTCACCGTTATGCCTAGTGAAGAGCAAAGATTGATGGCGTAGTCCCTGGCTTGTAGCAGACGACACTTGGTGGTGGCGGAAAGGAGCCAGTCGTCTAGATAAGGAAACACCCGGAATCCCTTTCGTCTCAAGTGAGACGCTACTACTGCCATGCATTTGGTGAACACCCTGGGGGCTGAGATGAGACCAAAGGGCAGAGCGCGAAACTGGAAATGACTGGCTCCCAGCCGGAAGCGCAAATGATCTCTGGACGCCCTGGCCATTTTTATATGGTAGTATCGTCTTTGAGATCTAAAGAGCACATCCAGTCGCCCTTTTGCAGAAAAGGGAGGATTGACTGAAGCGTGACCATCCGGAACTTTTCCTTTTTTACAAAGGTATTTAACTTGCTGAGGTCTAGAATTGGCCTCCAGTCCCCTGTTTTCTTTGGAACTAAAAGAACCTTGAGTAAGTTCCGGATCCTATTTGGTCCGCTGGGACTGGTTGGATGACTCTGTTTTCGAGCAACCTTTTTATTTCTATGGTTGCTTGATCTCGCAGACTGGGTGGAACATCTGGGAGTGGTATTGTTATGAAGGGGATGTTGTAGCCTCTGGTAACTATGCTTTTACCCAGTAATCTGATGTAAGATTTAGCCAGGCCTCTGGGTATAAAGCTAGCGACCCCGACTGCCTCCAGAGCATGACAGTCGGGCCTGCACTCAGGAGTGCTGGAAGGGTTTTCCAGAGAACGTCTCTCTGTCACCCTGATTTTGCGGACCCCCTCTGCCGGCTGGGCGGCGTCTTCCATTCTTCCCCTCCTCTGCCTCTGGAGGGGGTGTCACTTTGGGTGTGTTGAAAAGATCCCTGAGTCTTTCGGAACCACATTTTTCCTCCTCGTTGCCCTTTAGGGTAGGGCCTAGATGGAACGGAAAAACGGACCCCTACGGCAGACAGGGTCTTCCCTTCTTGTTCACACCTTGTGAGAGTCTCCTTTACTTTGGGCCCAAACAGGGAGGCATCATCAAAGGGGGCATTGGCAAAAGAAGACTTAAAGGTTTCCGCAAAGGAGCATAAGCGCAACCAGGATTGTCTTCTCAGTGCAATCGCTGAAGCTGCCGCTCTACTCGATCCTTCGGCTGCGTATGAAATCAGCCTCATGGACGAGTTGACTATGGAATTTAGGGTGTTAAGTTGCGCTGTCACTTTATTGGCGACAGCAGCATCTGTGTGTCCCTGAAGAGTATCTCCTAACTCTTTAATGAGATCTCTTTGTAAACGCGTAAAATGCGTAAGGTAGTTGAGCGATCGGATGGAAAAAGTCGCCGAACTAAATATGCGCTTCCCATATCTGTCCATTGTCCTAGAATCCTTATTAGGAGGATGGACAGAGGAAGATGATTCAGACATCTCTTTCTTAGTGGCCGCCACCACCATAGTGTCTACGGGAACTTCTTTAGTAAGGTAGGCTTTATCTTGGGGAGCTGTCATATATTTGTTGGGTTTATGTGGGACTGGTTCCACTGTATCAGGTGTTTCCCAAGCCCTCCGAGCTACTAGGTCCATAAGATCGTCAAAGGGAGGAGTCACCCAGGAGGTAGAAGGTTGAGTCCCAAATGCCTTCAGTAAAACCGATTCATCCGCAGAAGGGGTAAGGGTTTGCCAGTCCCCTCTTTGCTTCAGGATTTCCAAAATGTCTGCGAAGGAGACATCCTCAGAGGTGGACCTTGGGGACCCTTCTGCTTCATCTAAATCAGTATCAGATGTAAGAGATTCCTGAGGGGAATCTATGTGCCTCCTCTTGCACAGTCGTTTCCTCGGAACATCCTCAGTGGGAGCTTCTGGGGATGCATCTGAGGAACCAGAGTCTCCCTGTGGGGATTTCTGAGGCATTGGGTCTCGACGCTTGGTAGGTACCGAAGGTACAGAAGCAGAACACGGACCTTTTGGGGAAGGAGATAAAGAAGCCGATGAAGTCAGTGTCTGATCCGACAAGACCTTCCTCATGATGTCAAAGGCACCGGTGCCCCGACCCGAAGACCCGACCCGATCCGAAGAAGGAAGTCGTTTCTCCGGGATCGGAACCACATGCTCCGACACCGAGGACGGATCCGAACTAATCTGAGCTGAGGCACCGAGGGGAAGAGTCGGAACCGAAACCTCGGTTCGACTATCCCCCCCGGAACCCACGAAAGACGTTTGGCTCCGAGACTCTCCGGCTGGTTCCGAAGGAGTCGAGGTCAACGGAGCCGATAGCACTACTGGAGGCTTTGGCACCGAGGGCTCTACAATCATCGGTTCTTCGACTCCTAACACCGATGACTCGACGGGTCTCGGAGGAGGAAGTGTCGAGGGAGTTGGAATGGTTTCGAGTTTCGAAACCAACTGGGACGAAACTTCGAGTAATTTTGAAAAAGCCGAGTTCTCCATAAGCTTCTGTACCACTCTGTCCACATCGGAGTCGGAGATGGGCCTCGAAGAATGGGTCGAAGGAATCGAAGCCGTCACCGAGCGAAGGATAGTAGATGGTGGTACTTCTGTTACCGGCTCCAAGACCTGAGCCTCGTGCAGAGATAAAGTCTCGACACTCGGCCCCGAAGTCATAGGAGCCAGTGTCCGAATTTGAAAAGAAGTGCTCGGAGCCGATGACTTGGGCTCCAACACTCTTGAAGACTTCGATCCCTTCGAAGACTTCGAAACCTGTTCAGCCTTGTCTAGGGCTTCGTGAAATTCAGGTTTGATTAAACCTCTGTCCACTAACTTCCTGCGTCTTTCCATCATGACCCTCCCACTAAAGGAATGACAGATAGAACAGTCTTCCTGCAAGTGGAGAGGGCCAAGACAGTAGA
Source organism: Protopterus annectens (assembly GCF_019279795.1). NCBI lineage: Eukaryota > Metazoa > Chordata > Ceratodontiformes > Protopteridae > Protopterus > Protopterus annectens. The sequence continues at coordinate 1,978,753,952 of NC_056729.1, read as the reverse complement.
CGCAGGAAGAATGGTTGTCAGTAATGGACATCTTTTGTCCACATTGACACCTCTTGAAACCACTTTTCATCTTTTCTGACATTACTATAGAAAAGAAAAAATTTACAGCTACCAAAAACCAGTCTAAAGTATGTAAATATATATAAAAGTTTAACAAACACACCACAGCACACTGATATATATAAATTGAAATAAACAGAAAAAGGTTAACTTTCTTCAAAAATTGTTACAGACAAAAAAATGGCCTAAGGCCCTTACTAATTTTTAAAGGTAAAAATCTACCTAACTAGTTCACACAACTATCTATATATATATATATATATATATATATATATATATATATATATATATATACAAGCTATTAATTATAAGAAAAAATATCACTAAAATTATCAAGAGATATAGCAAAAATAGTAAAAAGTTGTACTGGCCCGAGCCTCACGAAGTGATCTGCTGCTAGCGGCAAACTAGATCTGAGGGTTAACACCGGAGGATCATGGGATATTACTGTGCCTCGAGCTTTCTCGAAGATGCGAGCTAGTGATGCGGCCGACTCGGAGCCGAGGATCGGCTCCGAACCCGTGTGTAAGAAAAAACGGCGAGATTGAACAATTTCACATTCAAACAATATCATTAGATTGCATTTTTTTAATATATTTTTAAAGATGTCCACTTGCCCATAATTCTTCTCACATCTAATTTTTCTGTCACCCAGTGACCTTAAGTGTTTTTTCTGTATGGGTCTATATTAGATGAACGAACGCTTAAAATGTCGAGTACAACATGCTTGACAACTTTTAAGAGAAAGTTCATCTAAGCGAAACCCCATAATGTCGAAACAAAGAGTTTTGAAAAGTTATAGTTGGCCAGCCGTCAGGAAGCCAACAGCTGACAACTAAAATGTACTGCACACCATTAAACCCCCCCCCCCAAAAAAAATACAAATCAACAAACAAGATCACACCACAATGGAGGACTGTCATAACATTACACAGGGTGAACGACGAGACTGTACCACAGTGGAGGACTGTAAGAACGGCTAGACAAGGTGAACGTTCTAAAGTCAGCCGTTGGCTTTCTGACGGCTGGCCAGCTATAACTTTTGGAAACTCCTTGTTTCGACAGTCTTAGGTTTCGCTTAGATGAACGTTCGCTTAAAAGCTGTCAAGCATGTCGTAGTCGACATTTTAAGCGTTCGTTCATCTATTAGGGAACCTTTCTGTATCACTGTGATGCTACTTATGCTAGACTACACTTGCCTGTGGTGAAATTATCATAGCTTTCAGTACTCTGACAGACATGCTTTTCCCTGATTATCTCTCTCTCCCAGCTCACTGTACATGCAGAAGTACCATGGTACAGCAATAATCACTGTACTTTGTCTAATGCATCTACTTGAGCTGGCGGTTGTGCATCAGTGAAGCCCTGCATCACTCATCAGGTAAACTGTCCAGGGTGGCAGTGGAAAGACAAACCCTCCTATAAGCCTTCATAAAAGAAACACAGATGGCTACAGGGTGTTTTGTCTTGCCTTTCACCAACCTGTCTGCATCTACTGGTGCTCCAGACCAATTCCCAAACCCAAGTCATCAACTGCACGATCAGACACCTTACCTCTCCACCACAAGCCGTCATATGTTCTTCATAGCTTCATGGGTAATTACTAGGCTAACAACCCTTGCAGGTCTTATTAAGCCTAGCCTAGACCAAGTTAAAGGAATATTTTGTAGACTTAGGTTCCTTGTGACATGCTGCATACTGTAGCTATAGCTCTACCTCATAGTCAGAACTGTAAATATGTTGTATAAGCATTCGGGTGACAACATGTTCAAAACATCAGGAAACTGAAGTGTTGTTGAAGTAGTGGAAGGAATAGACAAAGTGGAACGGTTACAAATAAACTCATCAAAATCACCATTTAAGTGCTCAAAGTGCAGCATATGTACAATGTGGAGAGAAATCCACAACCTATTCAAGTTTTGTATTAATGATTCTTCTATTACTCTGAGATTGTCATGCTTCTTAAAGCAGTTTTTGAAAACCATTTAATTTCACAAGGCACTGCTAAGTCTAATACAGTGTCAGCACATCCAAGACTGCCTGCTGATTTATGCTGCACCATTATTAACTGCACAACTCCCTATTTATACTTCACAGATAAAATACTTTGCAGTCATCTCCCTCACTTTGCATGTGTGCTGTTGTTTTAGGCACAACTACAGCAGTGAACTTTAAAGCTAACCAAAGACAATGTAAAGCTATAGATCAAGGACTTAAGTCTGAGTTATTACTCCATGGAGATTTTCAGACGACATAGCCGATAGCTTCTTTATAGGAATAGTCTGCCCTAGGTTAAAAAAGAGAAAACAGCATCTTACCCTTTCATGCCATAAATCTGGAAGTAACAGCAAAAGAATTCAAGCTACATAAAAGATGTCAAATACCAAGCATTTCATTGGAGTGCTCCTGCTGAACAAAAGTATTTTGGAATGTTCCAAGTCATCTGCTTTACAAGAAAAAATTATGGTCACTTGTTCTGGGCAAAAATAACATTGTATACCTCATAATGTTTACAATTAGGAACGTGAGAAAGAAAACTATAAACAGAACACGGTGTTTAAAGGAAGCTACCTTTAAAATGACTAAGGGGTTAGTTGAAAGTAGGTTATTCACAGAAAGTGAAATGAAAGCACATCATGATGGGTTCTTTGTCATATTATCAAACGGCCACACTGTCGAATGTCATCTCATTGCCAGTGCAGGCTTGTCAACCCCCCCCACCGCTAATTATATATACCAGTTCAGAGCTTGCGATTTCAGTCAGAATGGCATGACGGTCTGCACTGTTGATGAGATGATGACTGACGATGTGGCCATTCGATGATATGTGGATCTACTTGACAGAAGCACTGGGAACTAACGTCGGGCTGCACAATGCCAGGGCACTTCTATGGGCTAGGTTTGTAAAGGCTCCAGGGCCATTAGCCTAGTGCACACCTATGAACCTATGCCACAGACCCCATGATGCTGCAACTGCCAGCAGAACCTTTGTATTTTAAAAAAGTTCAGCAGCTCTTCATTAAGCAGCAAACACTCTGGTTTAATATTGCACTCACAGTTTAACATCAGGTTGCACAATGTCAGGGCACTTCTATGGGCTAGGTTTGTAAAGGCTCCAGGGCCATTAGCCTAGTACACACCTATGAACCTATGCCACAGACCCCATGATGCTGCAACTGCTAGCAGAACCTTTGTATTTAAAAAAAAGTTCAGCAGCTCTTCATTACAGCAGCAAACACTCTGGTTTAATATTGCTCTCACAGTTTGTTTACACTCTGATATGTACACACTGTACCTTAACAGTATTCCAGCTTTCCTATACCTGCAGAAGACTACGATAGTCTCATTTAATTCAGGCTCTGAATGTGAATCACATTTTGTGCTCATCACTTGAGAACATCAAAATCTCAAGTTATATGCATCACTCTACTGTAAATCTACCAGGAAACTATGTTCATTTGTTTATGTACAGACCATGTCTTCATGGAATACATGTTTAAAACATAACAAAGCATTGATAGATAAATTCCAAACAAAATTACAGATGTTATTTAAAAAATATATTTCTGTATATTCTAATGGGTACTTTAATATCATTCTGCATGTATCACATTCATTGTTTGAGACTCTTCAGATCTGCAAATGATGTGGTGAGGTCACACAATTAACTGTAGCTTCCTTATGTCTCATTTCCTAATGCCTGAGTTTGTTGCTCCAGTAAGTAAGCAACTCAGCATGCACAGAACTCTTGGCCTGTGACACAGCTTGAGGACAAGGAATAGTAAGTCTAACCTATATGCACTTTCTCATAAGCAAACAGCAATGTTAATACTTTAAATTGCTGCAAGACTACAGAAAAGTGTATGTATCTGTGTCACTCAAGCAATGACATCATTAAAGCCTTTCAGTGGCTGTGCAAGCAAGTCTGCAAATGTTCCTGACCAAGTACATATACCTATACTGCAAGCAGGAACTCTGCACAAAATAGGTAGTTACACACCAAAGAAGAATGCAATGTCAAAGGAAACTGATGGCCTGCAGGGCAGTTTGTAGGAGTCCTGTAGGGACATGTCTGTAATGAATTTTTTTACTTCTAACTAAAACAAGGCAATGCCTAATCAGCAAATGCTCTACAATGTTACTTATCTTCGGGTTTGTGTTCTGTAATTTGAGTAAATACAAAAATCAGCAAAGACTAAATGCTGCATCCAACTACTTCATCTTCACATAACTTCTACAAGTATCATTCACTGGTAAGTACCTACTTTTTTAGTTTCATTCAGGTTTTTGAGAGACATTCTACTCTGTGAAGCATTCTGTTCCATATCATAGTTTATTCTTCTTTTTTATGGCCTTGTGCTTCCTTAGAACACACTGTGCCTAAAATTGTGACAAGTGGTCTGCATCAGTGATGCTGCTGTGCATACCCTAGATGCGCATATGTGGAATACTGCTCTTGACTAGCAAACCAGTCTAAGATCAAGAAGCAAGTAAAGATATATGATACCGCCCCCTCCAGTCCGGCGTGTTATTTTGTATGTTGAGTAATGGCCAAAGCACCTCTGATACAACACAACACAACACAACAGTAATAAGCCCAGCTCATGTGTGCAAGGATTCTTTAAAGGCAAAAAGGGTGACAAAATCATACAGTAGGCGAGGACAGACACAGTAATGAAATAAAATGGTCAGTAGTTGACACGAAGCCAATGTGATTTTAACTACATGTATTTGTTTGAGTGAGCCTGTCCTTTTTGGACCTTATTAAAACAAAACAGGTCACAAGAGATAAGGCAAGCGAATCTACAATAAAATATGATGCACATGTGCACGTGTGAAAAAATCAAACAAAAAAAACAATGTATATATTGGATTTATATGCTCCATCAAACTGAAAATGAACGATATGTACTCACCATAACTAGCCATCTGTGTTGTCCATTTGCATTCTTCCTCAACTTATGGGTTATGGATCTAATCTTTGGAGCCGACTTGGCCGCATTCTACAGACTTCGGATCCAACTCTTAAGCTCCTCCCTCTACCCACAATCCCCTAGTCCATCCCCAATACCTCAGATCGAGTTTGCTTCCATAAAGGTTTCAGTATATAATAGAAAAAGAAAATAAAAAATTACAGCAGGGCTCAAACCTGGAACTACAAGTTCCAAAAGTCAATCAGGTCACTCCAGAATATGACAGGAAGTGTGAAGGCAGAGGGAGTTGAGGAAGAATGAAAATGGACAACGTAGATGCCTTGTTAAAGTGAGTACATAACCTTAATATCTGATGTTGTACTTTTCATTCTTCTTAAATTTATGGGACAGACTCCCCAGCTATGTAAATCTTGGGTGGCCCTCATAGAAGGATATTCTGGAGAGATGCTGAACCAAAGGCAACTCTGATTTTGGGAATTAAGTCCAATTTGTAATGAGCAATAAAGCTATGAACATTAGACCAGGTGGCTGCTGCACAAATATCATCAATGGAAGTTCTACGCCAGAAGGCATATGAGGTGGCCATGGATCTAGCTGAATGGGCCTTAGGTGCTTTTGGTCGGAAGAGGCTTTGCTAAGAATATATCCACGAAATGCAATTAGTTATCCATTTGGCCAATGTAACCTTAGAAATTGGTGAATACAGCCAACTAAGTGAAAAGGAGACAGACAGCTGGTCTGTTTTTCTGAACTCTTTTCTTCTGTGTAAGTAGAAAACATAGTTGTCTACGGATATCTAAAAGATGTAGCATGTATTTTCCCTTGTTAGAAAATTTTGGAAAGAAGACTGGTAAGTGAATGGTTTGATTATATTTGTTTCAGAAGCCACTTTTGCTAAGAAATAAGGACTGGTTCACAAGATAATCCTGTCTTTATGAAAAACAATGTATGGAATTTTTGATGAAAGAGCCTGGAATTTGGAAATCCTTTTAGCAAAAGTAATAGTAACTAAAAACGCTGTTTTCCAAGACAGGAATTTTAAGTCATTTTTGCTGAATGTTCAAAGGGTTGTTGAGTTAAGCCTTGCAGTACTACTGTTAAATCACAGGGACGTGACAGATCTTTCACTGGAGGTCTGATTAGGAAGGTACCCTTTAGAAAGCCCTTACATAACTTGGAAGCAGCCATGCAAGAAGCATTGTCTCCGGAGTGAAAATTTGATATGGCTGTCAACTGAACTCTGATTGTGGAAAAACTAGCACCCTCCTTAAAAAGAGAGGCTAATACCTCCAATACAGAAGAAATAGGGGCATTAGAAGGATCAACATAATTTTTCAAGGCCCAAATTGAAAATCTTTTCCACCTGCTCTTGTAAATCCTCTGAATGGAATATTTCTGTGAGGACAAAAGAATATTATGAACCAGAAAAGACAGCCTGGGATGTCTAGCTATCAATGTAATTAGAGAAACCGTGTGGTTAATTTGAAGGCTGGAATATTGGGAGGTTTTATCCCCGAGGGTTGTGACAGCAGGGCAGGACTGGAGTCCAGTATCCAAGGAGGATAAAGAAGATGATAAGTGTAAAAGAGACTGGAGGACCAAAGGTGGACTAGAGCATCTCTTGGTGACTCCACCGGGGGGTGGGGGGGTCAGGGTAAAGTACCTGCTTCATTTGTTGTTGTGGGGAAAAGATAAAAGGTCGCAGCAAGGTTGGCACCAATGACAGAAAATGTTCTCTGCCACTGACTGACTGAGAGACTACTTGTGAGGCATCAGAAAAGACCTGCTGAGTTTGTCCACTAGTATGCTGGATTTCCCCAGAATTTCCACTGGAAAGTGGTTGGAGGAGATTGCACATTGCCACACTCTCATAGCTTCTCAACACAAGAGGTAAGATTGAGTTCTGCCTTGTTTGTTAATGTAACAGACCACAGACATGTTGTCAGTTTGAATCATAATGGTCCCTAGAGGAAGAACATCTTGAAAAGCCTGCATAACCAGAAAGACTGCTCTCATCTCTTAAGACATTGATGTCAAATTGGTCTCTTAGGGGGCCACATGCCTTGGTCCATCCTTCCCAAAAAATGCACCCCCCTAGTTGGGAGGTGTTCATGTTTAATGTGGCTACAGGGAGAGACAGAACAAAGGCGTTACTTATGAGAGTCTCGTTCAAATGGATCCCACCATTGAAGATGGTCTCCACATACCTGAGTGAGTCTGACTGGTTAAGAAAAAGACTGTGGAAAATTAGACCACTGAACAGCTAGGGTCCACTGCAGAACATGCATATAGTAAAGTACTAAGGGGGCTAATACTACAGATGCTGTCACGGACCTCAGAGCCTGCAGAACTAGCCCGGTGGGAGAAGCAGGATGAGAAATGATTTGTTGAACCACTGTGGTCACAAAATATGGAGGTGGAGAAGCAGTCTGACTTACAGTATTCAGATGAGCACCAATGAACTTCAGGCTCTGAACCAGTAGTAGCTATGACATGGGCGTGTTGACTGTAACGCCTAAAGATTGGCAAATTTGGAGCAAATAGTCCATGGTCTGTTCTAGGAGATGCTTGGTTGGAGCAGTGAAGAGTCAATCATCTAAGTATGGAAACACCTGGAATCCTTGCAGTCTCAAGTGAGCTGTTACCACTGCTATACATTTGGTAAACACTCTGGGGGCTGTAATGAGTCCAAAGGGCAGGGCTCTGACCTGATAGTGACTGGCTCCTATCTGAAAGCGCAAGTGTCTTCTGGACTGTCTGGATATTTCAATGCGATAGCATGCATCCTGAAGTATATTTGGGCACATATCCAATAATACTTGTGTAAAAGAAGTAGGATGGACTGAACTATGACCTTTTGGAACTTTAACTTCTTCACATGTAGGTTTGGGTTACTTAGATCCAAAATCAGTCTCAGGTCCCTTGTCTTTTTTGGCACTAAAAACACCTTGAGTAAGTTTTGAATCCTCTCTGGTCTGGTGGGACCTCCTGGATGGCTCTTTTGTCTTACAGCTTCTGAATTTCTTAAGTTGCAGCTTCTCTCTGACTGGGTGAAACATCGGAACATCAAGAAGGCTGTTTCTCTTGATGATGGTGTTTGGAAAAGTGTTATAAAAATATGCTCTGGATATTATGTTTGGCACCCAAGAATCTTTTGTTATAGTTGTCCAGGTGTCTGGGTGCAAGGACAAACATCCCTTGAATGCCTCCAGAGGTGAGCAGTCAGGCATGCCTTCAGTGGTGCTGAAAGGGTCTGCCCAGAAAAGAATCTCTGAAGCCCTGATTTTGCAGACCTCCGCTACCATGAGGCTAGCATCTTCCACTCAAACTCCCTCCTCTGCCTCCTGGAAAGATACCCAAGATTTACAGAACCACATTTTCTTGCCTCCTCTTGATTCTTTGAGAAGGATTGTTGGGGGGTAAAAAAGCAAACCCTATGGCAGATAGGGTCTTTCCTTCCTGTTCACTGTGGGAAAGTATTCTGTTCACAGAGGGGCCAAACAAGGAAGTTCCATCAAATGGAGCACTGATGAAAGAAGACTTGAAAGGCTCCACAAAAATTACATAGCTGAAGTCAGGCATGTCTCCTTACGGCAATGCCAGAACCAGTGGGCCCATGAGGTACCTTCTGCAGTGTGTGAAATTAGCCTCATAGATGCATTTGATAGCTCCAACGATGATGTCTTATAATCCTCTGGAGAAATGCACTCTGACAGAGAATTTGAGAGTTCCTTAGTAAAATGCCTTTGTAGTCTTGATCCAAATACATGCTTTCCAAACCTGTCCAGCACCCTACACTCTCTGTTAGGGGATAGACACAGGAGCCCTGCTCTGTCAACTCCTTCTTGGTGGCTGCCACCACAACCATGCATCAACAGGGACACCTTTGCTCCAATGTGACCTATCTTTCAGAGGGACTAACATTTTGTCTGGTCGATGAGGGATACATTCAACAGAATCCAGTTCCTTCAATGCCTGGTGAGAGACTAGGCTGATAAGCTCATCGACCAGGGGAGTCACTCAGGATGCAGATGGGCCAGAACCAAAAGCTTCCAAGAATACAGGAGAAGGGTTTTCTGAGGACCAACCACCTTTTTGCTTAAGTATTTCCAAAATGTCTCCAAAGGAGATGTCATCAGGTGGTGATCTGGGAGACCCTCCCCCTTTGTTGACGTCAGTATCTTCAGTGACAGATTCCATAGGGGAACCTATATGCCTCCTTTTGTACGTTCTCTGGTGAAACTTTTCAGTCGGATGTTCTGGAGAGGTATTCAAGAGAGGAGTAGTTCATCTATGGGAACCATCTGGATGCTACTTGATACTGGCTGTCCATGTGGAGCAAGTCTGATGGGATGAGAGCTTGGAACTAAAGGGGGAAAGGGTGTAGGATCTGAGACCAGATCTCTTGAATGAGAGAAAACCCTCTCCACAACCTTAAAGGCTGACAGACCTGAGGAAATCATGGCCTGCTACACTGGAGCTGAGATCTCCAAAGAAAGCAAGCCAAGACTCACCGGTTCTGTGTCTTGAAGAGGGAGCTGGACCTGAGTTATTTAACACCAAGGCTTCATTGGGGATAGACTAGGGCACTAATGATAGATGGGAGGAGCTTAAGAGATGGAATCGAAGTCTGTAAAATGTGGCAGAGTCAGATCCAAGGATCTGATCCTTAACCCATAAGTTGAGAAAGAATGAAAAGGACAACATCAGATCTTGACATAAAACAACAAAAACTCAGTGGAACCCACAATCACAACCCCAGAACTGAATGCTACTAAGGTCCTTTAGAAAATGCAGGTTCATAAGCACCACTTTCTCGGAGTATGCATTATGTGTTTGATAAATGCAACTGAAAATGTATGTGTGTGTGTGTGTGTGTGTGTGTGTGTGTGTGTGTGTGTGTGTGTGAATATATATATATATATATATATATATATATATATATATGTGTGTGTGTGTGTATACACACACACGCACACACACACACTATATTTTAGTGTAGACAAACAGATGGCATGACGTAAGGAAGAGTGAAGAAACCGGAGACTATATAGAAAACCAACACACTCAGACAAAGCATACAAAACTCACTCACAGTGACCAGGGGTAATGACTGAACCTTAAACTCTAGAGCTGGAAGACAGAACCACTAAGTTACCATGCCACCCACTAAGCCATTGCACTGCTTGATGCTACAAACACAGAAAGTTGCAGCATGAATACTATTTGAATAACATATTTACATATAATAATTAGACCACTGCAAGAGTGCTCTGGTAAAAACAAAGAAATGTAGACATTAATGATCATATTGGGTAACTGCTTTATGTGAAGTGAATTTTATATAGAAACCATTTATTTTAAGATAATGTAAGAACTTTAACAAACATGATCAACTGCTGAACAGCTGTACTTGATCAAGGGCAGGTGTTGTAATCTGTTTGGTGAATCAAATGACTAAAAAACAAGATGTTACTATTGTCTGACAAAAGGCTTTGATTCAAGAAAGATTCACATAGTATGATTTATGCAGTAATGACAAGCATAAAATAATGGGAAATGACCCTTTTCCATAGTAAGGGATCATTTGACAAGTACAGCAGAAGGAATCTATATATAAAATTACGCAGATCAGAAACAAATTATCAATGTGAAAACAAGTGGTTTTCCATATAACACATTATTTATGAGAGTATCTGTACGTAATTTTGTTGCAGTAAATACTAAAACACACTGGCTTTCGAAAGCAGCACTACTCAAAATGGTAGACCATGTTAGACATGCTGAGTGCATTTAATGCTGCTATGGAAAAGTGATCAAGCCATATACTGACAGAGTGGAACTTCAATGTGAAGTTAAAAAATGTAAGATTCCAGGAAAGTGTTATGCTAATTAATACAAGTGGCAAAAGACCTGGGATATTGATGCAGTTGATTAGCACTGGAAAAGCCTAGGTCACAATGATCTGAAGACATTTTAAGGACTTTGTAAAATCAGTTAAGGACATGAACATCAGTATTTGATGACCAACATACAGTTGGTAAAATAAGTCAAAAGAGAGATGAAAGTATAACTCGCTATGCTGCACATTTATATGGTCTAGCAGAATGTTTTCAATTCGGGAGGGGGGGAGTGCTGAAACAGTTAGAGACCAATGTGTTCAGTATTTATGATGAAGATAAAAAAGGTAAGTGTTTGGAAAAATCACATTACATACGACACTAAAGCTAGTAGTATCTATGCAAAATGCAGCTGAGCTGAAGTTGGATGTGTGCTTTCAATAAGATAAGCAATAAACACATTCAGAAGCAAACATGTTTTTTTTTGTGGGAAGATAACACATAATGTTAATTGTAGGTCATTGTGTGTATTGTACCAGGTCAGCCCCTGTAGCTAGACAGCACATGCATATAAATTACTGAGCACGTGCAAGATCAGTGCCATTTTGTATCGTCAGAGTGAATGCAGGTATAAATGGAGATGCACATGCGAGTGTGTTTGAAGTAATGAGTCAGTCAGTCAGTCAACTTAAATATATGTTCCAGTTACAGCTCCTGATGTGTTTGCGTATGATAAACAATTTGAACCCCTAACACACACGAATACACGGGACGAGCGACATGGCGTCAGAATAGGATCTAAAGCTGCTTCAACTCGCAAACCATGAGGCACGGAATTAGAAGTGGAGGAATATACAGAAGCGAACTTACAAACAGGTCAGTTGTTATTCACAGCTACTTAAACTCGTTTAAATAATTTTTCAGTTGCTGAATGTGTGGCAAAGCATTCAAAATGTTCAAAATAATTACCGAGATACACAAAATATCCAAAATTGTGACATAGTGATAAAAGTATTCGAAATAAATACAAAAGTGTTCAAAATAATTTCTGAAGTGTTAAAATGTATGAAAAGGCTAAAATGAATTAATTATTTTTGCAATGTACTACTTTTTCACATTAACTGAAACTTTTCGAAGTATCCAAAGTGTCCAGAGTGTTCGCAGTGTTTGCAGAGTTAAAGTAAAGCCTTTTCAGAGAGATTGTTGTGCATTTTAGCATAATTACAAGTACCTGGTCTATGCTTATATTTAAATGTATTTTATTGTTATGGCTGAGGGATTTTGCAGACCTGAACCACTAGTGTTTGATAATAATATTGCTGAGATTTGGCGAGTGTTTGAACAAGAATATGATATTTTCATACAGTCTGCATTTTCTGATAAAGACACAAGTACAAAGGCATCCATACTTCTTAATTTAGCTGGCTTGGAAGCCACTGAGTGAGAACATTCATTTGTGTATTTACCTGACCGTGTACGCAGGGTAGGGAGAGAATCGCCATATTGTGATGTAGGCTGAAACGCGGAAAGACTCTGAGAGATTAAAACGTAAATTTGGAGAAATGTGTAACCCTCAAACAAATATTACAATGTAAAGGCACATGTTTTACACAAGAAATCAAAAGGCTGGTGAAACTATAGCAGCATATATTACTGACTTAAGAAATAAAGCAAAAACATGTAGATTTGGTAATCTGAGAGATGCAATGATAAAAGACAGGCTTGTGTGTGGTGTCAATAGTGATGCAGTGAGAAAGACTTTGCTTAGAGACAATGATTTATCGTTGAGCAAAGCCAGTGAGATTTGTCAAATGTATGAGCTAACAGAAAAGCATACGAACATGCTTACGAATGAAACAAAAACGTGCATGCAGTGTCTGCCAGTGTGAATTTTGATTGTGTACAACATACAGCCAAGATGAAAAAGAAATATAAACTAAAGGGTGTGGCAGTACCTAACCTTAACTATAAACCAAATGGGGCCACAATACCCAAACTTATTGCTAACTGTCGTAATTGTGGAGGCAGCCACGAACCTAAATGAGTGAAGTGCTTAGCTTTTGGTCAGCAGTGTCATAAGTATAAAATGTGGAATCATTTCAAAAGGCTTTGCAAGTCTAAGGTGGCACATACTTTCATTAAAAGAAAGCATCTGAAGAAGCAAGTAGATCAGATTGAGAGCTGTGAGCAAACTTTCTATGTTGATGGTGCCTCTGTGATTAATGAAACACAATGCAGTAGATTATTGGTTAGCAGCACAGAGTGAAACATTTGTACTGTACGGATTAATGGGAAACCTGCAGACCTTAAAGTAGACACTGGATCCATGTTCTGTACAGATTAATGGGAAGCCTGTAGAGCTTAAAGTAGACACTGGATCCAAGTGCAATGTTATATCAGCACAAACGTTTGCCAAAGTAAAAGCTGGTGAGAAACTTGATTCGGCAAGGTGTGCAAAACTAGTTGTTTATGGTGGTGAAGAGATTTAAACTGACAACGCAGTAGTTCTCACATGCCATTCTGCTGGGAATAGCTATGACTTGCAGTTTTACGTAGTCAAAAGACATGTGCAGTCGTTATGCCTCAAAGACAGTTTGAGAATGAGACAGATTTCATTTAATAAAGATGTTCACCAAATAAGTCCGAACAAGAATGATAGTTGTACACAGAATACTTTTAGTGCACATGCTGATATTTTCAAAGATGGGCTTGGCAAACTTCCAGTCACATATTCCATGAAGTTAAACCATGAAGTAAGCCCAGTTGTCAGACCACAAAGGAAGGTTCCGGTAGCAATGCAGAGCAAAGTAAAAGCAGAGCTTGATAAAATAGTGAATTTAGGTGTAATAACTCCAGTAAAAGAACCGAGTGAATAGGTATCCCCCATGGTTGTAGCTCATAAGACAAACTCAGATGATATTTACATATGTACTGATCTGAGAGATTTAAACAAAGCTCTTAAACGTCCTCAACATCCAATGTGCATAGTAGAAGAAGTACCTCTCTCATGCCAAATGCCACTGTTTTTTCAGTCTTAGATGCAAAAAGTTAATTTTGGCAAATTTCGCTGGAACACAAATCTTCATTAATAACCACTTTCAGTACACCATTTGGTAGATACAAATTTTTGAGAATGCTATTTGGGATAAATTCTGCCAGTGACGTGTTTCAATGTGCAATGGAGGACACTTTTTTCAGGTTATCCATGTGCTATCATAGTAGATGACATTACTGTAGGGGGTAATGGCGAAGTCAAACATGACAGAAACCTCAAGAAAGTTCTAGACTATGCTCGTGAAGTAAATCTTAAACTGAATCCTCTGAAATGTAAATTCAGACTGAAAGAAGTTACTTATGTGGGTCATTTGTTGGCTTACAACCAGATCTGTCTAAGCAAGGAGCAATTCTTCACATCTTTAACTATTTAGGAAAGTTTATTCCAGACATGAGTGAGCTTTCAGCACTGTTACATGAGCTGATACGCAAAAATGCGAACTGGTCCTGGTTGGAACAACACCAGAAAGCATTTGACCTTCTGAAACAGAAAATTGCCAGTCCACCCACATTGAGATATTATGATGTTCACAAACCTGTGACTCTTTCGTGTAACACTTCAAAGTACGGTCTTGGTGCAGCATATCTTCAAGAAGGCATACCAGTAGCCTATGCATCCAAAACTTTAACCCAAACTGAAATGCAGTATGCACAAACTGAAAAACAGCTTTTGGCAGTAGTTTTTGCATGTTTGAACTTAAATGATTATATTTATGGCAAACCTGTTCAAATAGAGATTGATCACCAACCTCTAGTGACAGTTCTGAAAAAGGTAATACATACAGCCCGAGCACACCTGCAACACATTACGTTAAAATTGCAAAAGTACAATTTCAGTATTGTCTATACAAAAGGCAAATTTCTATATTATGCTGATACTTTGTCAAGAGCACCCAGACAAAAAACAGAACAGCATAATAATGAGAAACAGAACTCTGAAGTTATGAAAGTCAAAAATGTTTCCTTAGCACGTCTTGATAAACCCAAAAATCACACAACATCAAACCCAATTCTCCAGAAGCTAAAACATTTTATCAGTCAAGGATGGCCAGCATGACAAACCAGTCTACCACTTGACATACTGAAGTATTTTCCTTACAGAGATGAGCTCATGATGAAAGTTGGAATCATCATGAAAGTCCTAATTCCTATAGCATTACAACAAGAACTCACCAAAATTTGCATCATGGTTACCTGGGTACTGATTCAACCAAAAGAAGGGCAAGAAGCAGAGTATTTTGGTCTTCTATGTCAAAAGATATAGAAAAGGAAACTCTAGCATGTTCAATTTGCAATAGCACTACATTGCACCAACAAAATGAACCACTTCAGTTAAACCAGATTCCTTAATTACCATGGTCAACAGTTGCTACTGATATTTTCAAATGGAATTGTCAACATTACTTAGTGTTAGTAGACTCATTCAAATTGGTTTGAAACTGACCTTCTTCCTAACTTAACATCCAGCACTGCCATTATGAAACTGAAGAGACATTTTTTTGTTCATGGTACTCCACACAAAGTCATATCTGACAGTGGTACACAGTTTAGAAGTCAGCAGTTCAAGAATGTTGCTGAGTCTTGAAACTTGGTCCATGTTACTAGTACTCCTGAGTATCCACAGTCCCATGTATTAGCTGAGTGCACAGTTCAAAGTCGAAATGTTTGTTAGCGAAATCCAAGAGAGATGGTACTGATGTTTTTCTTAACCTGCTTAATCTGAAAAACATTCCTTCAGATAACTTGCTTGGTTCACCTGCTCAGAAATTGATGTCCACACAGAATAGAACAACTTTACCAATCAGTAAGCAATTACTGATTTCAAATGCAGACAGCAACAGAATGATCAAGACCCAACCTTTGAAAAATACCAGTTACAAATGTTCTACTATGATAAATACAGCAAACCTCTTAAGACTATCAAGACGGGGAGAGATCATGACAATGCAAACATCTAAAAGATATGACCGATTGGGAATTGACAAAGATATTTGTGAAGAACCGAGATCTTACATCATACAATCTGATGGAATGGAGTTCAGAAGGAATCAAAAACAGTCAGTGTCCAAACCAGTGACGCAGCAGATTGCCTGTGCCAGAGACTTCTCACAGCGACTCTACAGTTGTTCAAATTCCAGAGGGCAGTGTACTTTCTTCAAGTAATCCTGATAGAATCCCCAAAGCTTCAATTGTAAAACTCTACAGAAGCTGTCCCTGTTGCTAAACCCAGTCAGAATTTTTATGTGACAGATCGGGTAGAATTTCCAGACCCAATCCGAAATACACAGTGACTTAGACTTGAATTCATTTGTTGTTATATGTTGATGTGATATCTAGCTTGCTAAAATATTTTGTTCTCCTATTGCATGTCGAACAAATCAAAGAGGGAGGATGTAGACCATTGTGT
The DNA here is from genome assembly GCF_019279795.1 of Protopterus annectens. Lineage (NCBI taxonomy): Eukaryota > Metazoa > Chordata > Ceratodontiformes > Protopteridae > Protopterus > Protopterus annectens. Next base: position 1,978,737,657 of record NC_056729.1, on the reverse strand, counting down.
TTATTTTACTTAGTCAGCCACTGTAGCTAGACAGCACATGGATATAAGTTACTGACCATGTGCAAGATCAGTGCCATTTTGTATAGTCAGCCAGAGTGAATGCAGGTATGAATGGAGATGCATATGCAAGTGTGTTTGAAGTAACGAGTCAGTCAGTTAGCTTAAATATATGTTCCAGTTACAGTTCCTGATGTGTCTTTGTATGATAAACAACTTGAACACATCACAGGGCCTCAGTGTCTCATATGAATACATGAGACAAGCAACATTAATGATTGTTTGCTGTTTATAAAGACTGCAGGAAATGCCACAAGGTGGAACACTGATTGAATGTGTAGCTGACAACCTGGAAAGCAAAATATATTAAAAAATATACACAAGGTAACAAATTTGCATGAAGGGACAACAGATGCATTATACTTCAATTAGCGGAACTTTAAAGTCAGGTAAAATATGTGTAGCTTGATATTCAATATTTGTGTATGAACAGAATAACTAAAAGGACTTTACAATATGCAGATCACTCTACATGTAACACAGCTGAGACTGAAAATAAAATTCTATTCTGGGGTGGCAATATATATCACTTTTGTAGCTGACTACATTTAAATAGTTTTATACATATGGTTAAACACATCAGAGGTACGGCTGAAAATATATACTGTGAGAAGCTGGCCCAAAGGATAAAATAAAGGTGTCAGAGTGATATTTAACAGTAAAATACAAATGTTGGAATTATATATGTGTAGCTGAATTATGCTACTGTGGTTTGGCAAAGAAGTCAGGTAACAATTTGTTTGGAATGATATGTCATTTAAACCACAAAATAGACATTGCAGAATGGTAGGCACAGATTACATAAGTTTCCTGACAAGATACAGGCACCCACGTCTTATAAAGTACAGTTGTGTAAAAAAAAAAAAAAAAAAAAAAACTTACCATAACAATGCAGCAGTAGCATTAGCTATATGGGTTATATCCTGCCAAGGCTATAGGTTCATAGGTAGGTACTAGGCTATCGGCCCAAGGGCCTAAGTAAGCCTAGCCAACAAGGTTCCCTGGCTTAAGCCACCCAAGAAAGTTATTTTCCTGTACCTCTGTCGAGCAGAGCCACAGAAGTGATCCCCGGGGTGTATTTCCTATTTCCCATCCACTCATCAAGATTTTCTTGAACAGTGCTAATGAGGAACTTTGCTTGACATAGATGGGTAGCTTGCTCCAGAGTATGGAAAGTCTCTGGGACAGAAATCTATCCCTCCAGCATGTCCTGTTTATTGTGGTGACAAGGTTTAGGTCCTTGGAGCATGTAGTCGGAGGGACTGAGATTTCTTTAGGTGTAGCATGTCCAACAGCTCTGGGTTTGTCATAGCTTTATACGTTAAGCAGAGATCACCTCAATGTAGGCGATATACTACGGAGTAAAGCGGGTGTTTTTTGAGACGGTCAGTGTAGGGCACCTGTTTGAGGTCAGTAATCCTCTTTGTGAGGTACTTTTGTGGCCTTTCCAGCTGCTGCAGATGTCTTGTGAGGTACATTCCAAAAGGGGCCTTGTACTCTATAATGGGTCTAATGAGTGTCGAGTAGAAGGGAACAATGATCTCTTTCTTCCGGGATGAGAACCCTTTTGTAATGAGGTGTGCCACGCAGAAGGATTTCCTGACTACTGTGGCGATGTGATTATCAAAGGAGAGACTACTGTCCATCTGGGTCCCAAGGTCTCTTACTACACATTCGCCATTAAGTAGACTGCCACCTATGTGGTAGTTCATGGGTACATAGTTTTTACTAGGGGATGACAATGTACTTTTTGGCATTGAGCTGGAGGCCATGGCTCTGATACCAGGCATCTGTCTCAGTGAGGCCCTTCTGTAGGATGTCCACATCATTTGGGGACTCGACTATGGCTCCTAGTTTGCAGTCATCTGTGAACTTCATTAGGCAAAGGCCTTCTGTGTTAGCCTGTACTTCAGAGAAGTAGGTACCAAACAGGAGAGGTCCCAGGACTGAACCCTGTGGTACTCCACTTGTCACTTGTTTGAAGTCAGATTTGGAGTCTGCAACTTTTACAGTGTGGGTTCTGTCAGTGAGCCAGTTAGCAATCCACCTTGTGACAAAGGGATTTATACCTAGTCTAGTGAGTTTAGCTATAACTCCAAAATGGGGGATGGTATCGAAAGCTTTGGCGAGGTCAAATAGGCTGTGTGAACCACCTTACCCTTGTCTATGGCTTTGGTGACTACCTCAAAGAAGTCGATCAGGGTCAGGAGGCATGATCTGCCTTTCACAAAACCGAAGTGGGTGGGGTCCAGAGTTTGGAGGTTACCAATGTCTTTGTTTATGAGTTCCATGATGATACGTTCCATGGCCTTACAGACCAGGCTCGTCAGGTTAATAGGGCGATAGTTCCCGGGACCAGTGGTGACTCCCCCTTTGTGGAGTGGGATAACTGTTGCTGTACGCCATTCAGTGGGCACAACGCGTGACGTGAGGCTATGATTGAACATGATGCTTAGGTGGAAAGCCAGTTGATTCTGAAGTTCATGTACAACACATCCTGGGATGTTGTCCGGTCCTATGAATGCTGTGTTTTTGGCTTTAGAGGGTGCAGCTTTTACCTGCGTAGTTGTGATTACAGGGACCCTGCACTCTTCCTGTATAGATATGGGCCCTTTAGAGGGTGAGAGGGGGGTAAAGGTAGCACTGAACCTATCTGTCAGGATGCTGGCAATATCAGTTGGTTCTGTCATTTTCGTGCCATTGTGCTGTAACTCAGAGCAGATCTGGGTGTTGCCATTGAGATTCTTGACATAACTATAGAATGCTTTGTGGCTGTCCCTAGAATCAGTGGCAATTTTTTTTTTTTGTAGCTAGCTTTGGAGGATCTTATAAGGGATCTCAGCTTCTTACCGAGGCTGACCAGGGAGCTCCTCCGCTCATGGGACTTTACTCTCTTTTGCAGCAGTTTCTTCCTTCTGTTGTAGAGTTTGTTTATGGGAGGGGACCACCAGATTGGCTTCCTTTTTTTGGAGGATAGCATCTTGGTTCTGTTTGTGATAGCACGATCCATGCACTAATGTAAGTGCATCTGTGTAAGATTCAGCAGTCGTAAGGGTATTGTCCATCTACATGGGTGTCATGAAGTTCGCCACTTCTGTCTTAAGAAGCATGAAGTTGGCTTTGGAGAAATTTTTCATTGTGGTTTCCTTAATGGAGGGTGGGGGTAGGGTGGGATATGGATATCTAGGAGGATTAGCTTATGGTTGGATCTGACCAACGAGGAGTTGATTTGAGGTGTGGAACACCGGTCACTCCTGTTGGTAATGACTAGGTCTAGGATATTGCTGCCCCTGGTGGGGGTGTGGATAAGTTGATCCAGGGCACTGGAATTTATGAATTCCAGAAAGCGTCGAGCAAAGGAGTTGGTACATGAGTAGTTTTCCAAGTTAATGGTGGGGTAGTTGAAATCACCCATTATTAGGGTGTTTGGTTGAACCCTAATATTTTCCAGTATATCAAGAAAAAAGGAGTGGGAATCCTGGGGCATGGAGGGTGATCTGTAGCAAGCTACAATTTGGATTGCAGTTTTGCCCAGAGTTAGTTGCACTTGGATAACCTCGGATGCATTATGCTGAGCATCTAGCCTGGAGGTGTGGATATCCTTAATGAATATGGACACACCTCAGTCTTTGGTGTTCCGGTCCAGGTTAGGTGGCCGAAAAGTGTGGTATAAATTATAGCCAGGTAATCCAGAGGTGATCTCTGGAGCCTTGAACCAGGTCTCAGTCACTGCACAGATATCAATGTTCTCCATTTTAAGGAGTGCCTCGAGGGAGTGCATTTTGATAGCTAGACTTCTAGCACTGAGTAGCATTACCCTCAGTTTTTGCTTGCCTGTTCTTGTTACGGTGTTGAATTTGTCATTTGAACCTTGCCTAAAAAAGGCACTATAGGGACAGCAAGAACCCTAGCCAGTATCCGGAATCCCAGGGGTGACAGGTGCAGGCCATCTCTGGCAAAGCATCATGGTCTGTCAACCATGTCATCCCAGGCAGACAGATATTGGATCCCCTTAGAATGACACCAGAAGCTTAGCCAATTGTTGAAGTCAATCATTTTGTCCTTGTTCTGCGGTATCATTCTGGGCGATGGCAGGATGCTACTCAGGGCTAGGGTTATACATGCCTGGCTTACAAAATCAGAGAGCTGTTCCATGTCTCTTCATGTAATCCAAAGAGGTACGTCTCAGGTTATTCACATCAACATGGACAATGACAGAATCATATTTGTACTTGTTGTGGAGTGACCTGAGTGCGTGGGTTATGTGAAGGATCCTGGCACCTGACAGGCAGCTGACAGTAACCTTCTCCTTGTTTAGCCTGGTGAGTGGGACATCAGTGTGCCTGACTAAAGAGTCACCTATGACTAGTGTGTTGGGTACATTGTTTTGCCTTATGGGATGTGGTTGAGTGGCTCACTGAGTCTGTGGGCTGTGTGTCATTGGGCTGTTTTGGGGGGTGGAGGTTGCTTGCATTTCTGCATTGGAGGTCTCTGTTGCTTGAGCAGATTATTATTGAGAGCCTCCACAAATGTTTTTGTGTTTCTATGTGTGAATTTTGGTGGTGTAGGTTTAGTGGGACTATGTGATGAGCAGCTGACCAGGATCTAAAGCTTCAGGGCACATTCCTGTGGCTAAACTATCAGACAGCTTTTTTTAAGCAAAAAAAAAATCTTTATTGAATTATTACTTATAGGCAATTATACATTTATATAAACGAAAATAAAATTTCTTACCATACCTTTCGAGTTGAATACATTAATTGATATTACTTTCTGTAGCTACCTCAGGCATAAAGGATGGATTAGTACATAAAGCCACCCTGTCTTTATGGAACAAGATCTAAGCGGGTTTAGAATATAGAGCCTGAAGCGCAGAAATCGTCTTGGCAGAAGTCACAACCACTAAGACAGCTGCTTTCCAGGACAGAAACTTCATGTCACAAGTAGCCGCAGGTTCAAATGGGCCCTGTGTCAATGCCTGCAGTACCAAAGTAAGGTCCCAAAGAAGAGAAGGATCCCTCATGGGGGGCCTTAGTATGACAATACCCTTCATGAAGGACACACAATCAGAATGTGAAAAAAGAAAGAGTCTGACTTGCTGTATGAAAATTGGAAATAGGAGCTAGCTGAAATTTAATAGTAGAAAAATTAGCACTGTCTATTAAAAAGAGTACTGAGAAATAGTAACACATCAGACACAGGTGCTGAAAAAAGGTCAGTGTTCCTGTTAGTGGCCCAAACAAAAAAACCCTTCCACTTGCTGTTGTAGACTTTCTTAGTGGAAGCCATTTGTGAAGCTAAAAGGATTTTCTGTACTGGGGACTGAAGCCTGGATTGTCTAAGGTCAGAAGTGGAGAAAAGTACAGTTGTGTACACTTACCATAAATGTAGATGTTCGAGTGTATTCACTGTTGCAGTCATTATATTTGGGTAATCCTGCTGGCAGGTTGCCCTCAGCCGGCCTGAATTCCAAAGTCTTGGGTCCTGCATCGGCTGCTGTCACCCCTTCCCTGACGTCAGGTCATCAGGGGTATAAAAGAAGCAGCCGGCGCCATTATCTTCAGTTTTTCTTGCCCCAGATGTCAGGTGCCCCCAAAAAGGGTAGCCAAACTTTATATATATATATATATATATATATATATATGGGTCTACTACTAACGACCGAAACGACGATTCCCCGACAGAAAACTCACCGACGCCAGATGACCGACAGGTAAGTGTACCGACAGGGTGATTTGCCGACAGCGGAAAGACCGACAAGGGAATGTGCGATCGCGACGCGGTAAGTGTGCGATAGTGACGGAGTTAGGAGCGGTCAGGTAAGTGCTCGAGATTGTGGGATGTCGGGTTAGGCTGTGGGAAAGGTGAGTGTGTGTTCGTGTCGGAGGTATGGTTCGGGTAAGGTAAGTGTGTGCTAGTGAGGGACTGTAGTTTAGGGACGGGTTAAGTGAGTTAGGGTTAGGGTGCAGGTAGGTGATGTGTGCGTTAGTGTCGGAGCTTGGGCTAGGGGTGGGTTAAGTGAGTTAGGGTTAGGGTGCAGGTAGGTGATGTGTGCGTTAGTGTCGGAGCTTGGGCTAGGGGTGGGTTAAGTGAGTTAGGGTTAGGGTGCAGGTAGGTGATGTGTGCGTTAGTGTTGGAGCTTGGGCTAGGGGTGGGTTAAGTGAGTTAGGGTTAGGATGCAGGTAGGTGAAGTGTGCGATAGTGTCGGACCTTAGGGTTAGGGTTTGGGTCAGGGCTAGTGTGTATGCTATGTAGTGTCGCGTGTTGTTTACGCCGTGTCGGTGTAATGGTGTTCGTGTTTTGCGTTGTCGGGTTTGTGTCGGGTTTGTGTGTTGTTGGTTATTTGGCCGGTGAGTTTTGTGTCGGGAATCGTGTCGGTGTTTAGTAGTAGACCCATATATATATATATATATATATATATATATATATATATATATATATATATAAAATCAGAAATACACCAATATAAATTTTACCTTCATCTCTAAGCAGATACACCACACAAGTAGTATAAATTAGAGAAGGAAAGATAAGATCCAAAAAAAAAAAAGGGGGAAGGTGGGTGGGTAAAGTACAGTTTTGTACCTACCATAAATGTAGATGTTCGAGTGTACACCCTGCTGCAGTCATTACACTTGGGTTATCCTGTCGTCAGACGGTCCCGCAGTCAGCCGGAATTCCAAAGTCTTGGTCCGGCGTCGGTTGTTGTCGCTTCTTCCCTGACGTCAGTGCGCCAGGGGTATATATAATGCAACCAACGCCATTTTCTTCAGTCTTTCTTGCCGCGTGGTGCCCGAAGCAGAAGCAGTTCGCAAATGCCGGTCGGCGAATTCCGGCAGACTGTGGGACCGCCTGACGACAGGATAACCCAAGTGTAATGACTGCAGCAGGGTAACACGATGAACATCCTGGACTACAACAGTGAATACACTCGAACATCCACATTTATGGTAAGTATACACAACTGTACTATGTTCTTCGTGTTTCACTGCTGCAGTCATTACATTTGGGTAGAGTCCCAAAGCTATGGTTGGGTAGCTGGAACTAGACAGCAGTAGGATCGGCTATGAGGCCCTGCAGAACTGCAGTGGCAAAGCCTGCCCTGGATTTAGAGTAGAGTAGCAGATGATAATGCTTTGTAAAGGTGTGCACTGAACTCCAAGTAGCCGCCTCTAAAATGTCTCTAGTTGGTACTCCCCTGAGAAAGGCTGCTGAGGTGGCTGCAGCTCTGGTGGAATGAGGCCTAATGCCCTTAGGCACTGGCTTGCCATGGTGTAAGTAGCAGAAACGAATGCAGTGGCTTAACCACTTGGAAATAGTCTGCTTTGAGATAGGCTTTCCTTGTGATCTTGCAGCATATGCCACTAGTAATTGCTCTGTCTTCCTGAAAGCTTTGGTTCTGTCCAAGTAGAATCTAAGCTGTCTGTGTACGTCCAAAGAATGCAGAATTCTCTCCCCCTTGTTCTGTGGATTTGGGTAAAAGGTTGGCAGATGGATGGCTTGGTTAAGAGCCACACTGGACACTACTTAAGGCATAAATGTTGGGTTTGTCCTCAGGGAGACCCTGTCTGGATGAAAAATGATGAAAGGTCCCACAGCCATGAGCGCCTGTAGCTCTGAAACTCGTCTTGCAGAAGTAATTGCTAAGAGCAGAGCTGTTTTCCAAGATAAAAACTTCATATCAGCAGTAGCAGCTGGCTCAAAAGGAGGCAGGGTGAGCTTTTCCAAGACATAGTTGAGGTCCCATGCAGGTATTGGTAGTCTCCTTGGGGGCCTTACATTTTTGGCTCCTCTGAGGTATTGCCTGAATAAAGGTTGAGAAAAAAGTGGTGGCTCTGTATTGTAATGAGCCGAAATGGCAGACATGAATTTTAATTGATGAAAAAGATAGGCCCTTGTCCAGCATCTCAGTTAAGTATTGCAAAATCTGAGGAATATTTGGTACCGCTGTATCAGTTCCTTATGCCTGGTTCCAGGCACAGAATCACTTCCATTTTCCAGCATAAGATTTTCTAGTACTAGGCCTTCTGGCTTCCAGAATGACATCTATCACAGCTTTACTGAGAGGTGTTTTTGTATGACTACATTATTCGCCATGCTGCCAGGTTTAATGTCCTGAGTTGGCTGTGCATGATATGATTGTTTTGTTGGGACAGTAGTCGAGGTATCTAAGGTAAGGTCCAAGCTGGGTATAGAGATAAGTTCCTTAGTATTGGATACCAGTAATGGCGTGGCCAGTCTGGGGCAATCAGTATCATCTTTGGCTTCTCCTGTCTGACCTTTAGGAGCTCCTTGGGGGGGAGAGGCAGTGGAGGAAAGGCATATACTGATAGGTTTTTCCAGCTGAAAGACAGGGTGTCCACTTTCCATGCTTGTCTGTGATAAGTCCGTGTGCAGAATCTTTTTAGTTGGTAATTGAGAGGGGAGGCAAACAGATCTATGTCCGGGCATCCCCATTTCCTTGTTATCATGCTGAAGCCTTGTGGGTCCAGCTTCCACTCGTGGGGATCCATGAGGTTTCTGCTTAGTTCGTCTGCCAGAGTATTTTCCTTTCCTGGCAGGAATTGTGCCTACAGATGTACTTGGTAAGTCAAAGCTGTGTCCCACAAGGTCATGGTTAGTCTGCAAAGGGGGTAAGAATATGTGCCCCCCTGCTTGTTTATATACCACATGACCGTGGTGTTGTCTGTCTTTATCAGTAGTTGTCCCGGTTGAATAAGGTCCTTGAAGGCTGTCAGGGCATTTTGAACAGCTAACATCTCTTTTTGATTGATATGTAGATGCATTTGGTTTGAGGACCATGTGCCCTGAATGCATCTTCCTGTCATGTGGGCTCCCCAGGCATAGTCTGATGCATCCGTTGTTAGTGTCTGCCTGGCTGGAGGTAATGTGAATGGCTGTCCCTTGTTCTGGTGACAAGCCTTTGCCCACCATCGAAACTCCTGTTGCAGGCAGGGAATGAGAGTAATGACCGTTTCCAGGCTGTGGCAATGTTGAGTCCAAACACTTTTTAGGTGCCATTGAAGTTTCCTCATATGCAGTCTTGTATATGGAATTAGTAGGATGCAGGATGCCATGAAGCCCAAAGCTTGCAGTCTTTTTCTTGCAGATAACTGGGCCTTTGTTGCCAACATTTTGAAATAGGTAGTTAGTTGCCTTTGTTTGTCTGGCATGAGATAAGCCATCTGGGCAGTTGTATTTAAGCTGGCACCCAGGAATGTTATCTCTTGTGCGGGTACTAGTTTTGATTTCTTTTTGTTGACTGTGTACCGTAGGCATGTTAGAAGTCTTTTCACAAACGCCAGATGTTGAAGAAGAATGTCCTTGTTCTCTGCATGAATGAGACAGTGATCCAAGTAAGGATATATTTGTATTCCTCTTTGTCTGCAGAATGCAATTACTAGTGCCAGGCACTTTGTAAAGACCCTGGCACAGTAGATAAGCCAAAGGGCAGTGCAGAGAATTGGTAATGCATCGAGCCAGCCTTGAATCTTGGGTATCTTCTGCATGATTGTCTGACTGGAACATGCAGGTATGCCTCTTTTAGGTCTAAAGTCACAAGCCAAGCATTCTTGCCCAGCATGGGCAGAAGCTGCTGCAAAGTCAACATTTTGAATTTTGGAATATCCAGGAAAGTGTTCAGAATAGATAGGTCCAGTATTGGCTTCCAGGCCTTGTCCTTTCTGGGTACCAAGAACAGTCTTGAGTAAAATCCTTGTCCCTGCTCTTGCGCTGGTACTTGTTGAATGGCCCCCATGTCCATGAGGGATGAGACTTGTTTTTGTGAGTCTGCACATTGATTTTTTGGCAGATCTGGCCAGACATTTGCCTTTGGCAGAGTATGGAAATGGAACTTGTAGCCTTGTGACACTATGTATAGAACCCACTTGTCCTGGGTTATGATGTGCCAATTTTGAGCAAAAAGTGCTAATTTCCCCCCTAAGGGTGCTGCCAGAAAATAAGTGCTTGGTGCAGGCAGGGGGAAGTCATTGGGACTGTTTTCTGTATGTTTGTGATCTATCCTCTCCAGCTTTGGAGGTAGACACACCCCATTGCTTGGGCCTATAAGAACCTTGCAGATGGGATCTGCCCCTTTGAGGTCTGTCTGACACAGGAAAGGACCAGTTTTTTGTAGGCCAGTGTCTACTAAACCTAGGTGGCTGTACTTGTAAAAAACCTTTTGACAGTTTGTATAGATTTAGCTTTGTCCTCCATTTTCTTTAACACCTCTTCTGCCTTAACACCAAACAAAGTATCATGCTGTAAAGGTGAATCTAGTAATTTAACTTTATATAAGATGCTTAACTTTAACATGATCAGGCAGATTTTATTCCTTTAGCCAAGCATGCCTCCTAATTACAGAACCCGTAACTGCGGCCCTGCAAGAGGCCTCCAGAGAATCAAAACCACATTGCAAAGTATGTTTTCCAACTTGTTCTGCTGCATACAATAAATCCTGCATTTCCTTGTTTTCTGCACATTCAGAATTTAACAACATTTTCTGTTTAAGCAATCCCATGACATGTTGCTGATACTTAAGCATATGACATTGACAGTTTAAGGCCCTTACAGCCAAAGTTGCAGATGTGTAAACCTTTTCTCCCCATCTATCCAGTGCCCTTGAATCTCTGTCAGAGGGGGATGGTTTTTTTGCAGTGGAAGCCTTAACTCCCTTTGGACCCTGTGAAATAGTTTCTGGGTCAGTAGCAGGGTTTTTAGATAGAAATTTGTGTGAGTCAGGAACCCTGTAATGTCTGTTAGGCTTAACAGGAGCTGGGGGTAAGGAGTCAGGAGTCAGACTAGACTCCGAAAACACATCATCTACAATGTCTAACACAGGTGGAATGGCTAGAGGCCTGTGCTGAGGTAGTTAAAGAAAATTCCTGAGCCTCTTTTTAGATTCTGAAAAATCTTGGCTCTCCCAGTGGAAATGCTCCCTTATGGTATGCAAGGTTTCCCCAAAGGAAAAGTCCTTAGGAGGAGAAGTTGAAGGTATAGATTCTTCAGCATCAGAATCCTCATACGGGGGAAGAGAACATTCCTGATCAGAAGAGGAATCAGAAGAAATGTAAACCTGATCTTAAGATTCATAGTCAGTGTCTTGCCTAGTCCTCTTATCAGGAGGGGGATAGGAACCCCTGATCAAGGTAATCAAGTCTTCGGCCATTTTGAGCATCTGTTTTTTTGGGCATAGAGGCCTGTCCACGTGGTTCTTGAATTTGTTTCCTTGCTTTAGAAGGTGCTTTAGTCTTTGCTTTTGAAGCTGAAGTCGTTTTAATGTAAAGATGTTTAGGTCTGAATACACCCTCAGAAGCTGGTACCTGCTCAGCGGCTCTGGACCCATCTGAGGGATTAGCGTCCGAGGCTCCAATACCTTGAGTATCCAGCAGCATGGCTGACTCCACATGGGAGTCGGTAGCGGCCTGCAACTCTAAAGTAGCGGGCGTCAGGGGCTACGAATGCACCTCACTGAGAACCGGCGACTGGCTTAGGAGAAGCTTCGTCGTCAGTTTTGGGCCTCAGTTGTTTTTCTCTATCCTTTTCTTTGCAGTTTTTGTAAACTCCGGTAGTCGGATGGCTATCCGACGACATATCAGGATAATTAAATCGGCGTCCAAAAAAGTTTAAAGCAAAATCATACCGATGCTTAATAGTGCATTGGTTAAATCTAGCACAAAACCGACAACCAGTAACATTGTGATCAGGGCCTAGGCAAGATATACAGTAAGAATGAAAATCCTTATGAGGTATTTGCTTTCCACAAGAAATACAATTATTAACTTTTTCTGACAACGGTCTGGAGTAAGAAAAAAGTTTCCCCAATGGGGGTACTTAGCTTTATTGAAGACTTCGGATCTGAAACTCAAACACGAAAATCTCAGGAGTCGGCCGACCGGCACTTGTGAACTGCTTTTGCTTCGGGCACCACGCGGCAAGAAAGACTGAAGAAAATGGCGCCGGCTGCTTCTTTTATACCCCTGATGACCTGACGTCAGGGAAGGGGCAACAGCAGCCGATGCAGGACCCAATACTTTGGAATTCAGGCCGGCTGAGGGCAACCTGCCAGCAGGATTACCCAAATGTAATGACTGCAAAAGTGAAACACGAAGAACATCTATACAGTCAATTTCAGGGTTTAAAGGTTGGGGTGTTGATTCCCTGACTGGTGCGAAAGAAGATCCGGAGTGGGCTCCAATATCCTAGGAGGATACTTCAGATGAGACCAAAGAAAGGAGAAGCACACTTGGCGCGGCCAGAAAGGGGCAATGAGGATGACTGAGCTCTTCAACCTGCTTCCCTTCTGAAGCAACCTGAGGATGAGTGAGAGAGGAGGGTAAGCATACAGGAGACCCAGGGGCCAATCGTGGCCCAGAGCATCCTTTGGGGACTCCCCAGAGGGGGGATCAGAGTGAAAAACAAGGTGCACTTGTTGTTGAGGAGGGAAGCAAATAGGTTGCAGCAAGGTTGATCCCAACTGCTGAAGATCATGTTTGCTACTGACTGAGGGACCACTCTTGCAGAATCAGAAGAGACCTGCTGAGTCTGTCTGCCAAATCATTGGTCTTCCCCAGAATATGCATTGCAACTAGGAGACGGTCTGAAGCCGCGATCGCCCATTCCCATACTCTCATGGCCTCCCTGCAAAGGGGGGTGAAGAACCGGTTCCTCCCTGTTTGTTGATGCACCAGACAACTGACATGTTGTTGGAGTGAACTGCAACAGCCCACAGAGGAAGGACGGCTTGCAACATTAGGAATACAGCCCTCATCTCTAGGACACTGGCATGCAGCTTGGTATCTAGGGGTGACCATGTGCCTTGGACCATCTTCCCACTGTAATGACCCCCCCACCACCACCTGAACTGGGATGAATCCATGGTCACGGTGGCTAACGAGGAATTGTTCAAAAATGGTCTGCCAAGGATAACATTGTCCTATTGAATCCACCAATTGAGATGATGTCTGAAGATGGGAGTCAGCTTGACGTGAAAAGAGAGGGGGTGAGACAGGATGGACTACTGATTGGCTACAGACCACTGTAGAACCCACATGAAAAACCTTGCTAGGGGAACTAACAGGATTGCAGCAGACATGAACCCCAGGACCTGCACGATCATTAGAGCTGTGGGAGCTTGTAGTGCTAAAAGCTGTTGTACATGATTCCTCACAATGGCTACTCTATGTAGAGGAAGAGAAGCTATCTGATCCCCTTGTGTTGAGTTTGGTGCCTACGAAAAAGAAGTTATGTACTTACCATAACGTTCCATGTGAGTTGTTCATCTCGCCTTCATTCTTTACTGATGGGTTCGGAGCCAATCCCTCGGAGCTGAGTTGGCACCTACTACAAAGCTCGAGGATTTGTAGTAGCTCGAGGCCAAGTCCCTGTCCCATGATGCACCCTGAGTTACCTCAGATCTTGTTTGCTGCGTAAAATAATACCATATGTCATTCTATAACTCCATAAGAGAGAAAGTATATAAGGATTGAGTAACCAGGAAGGATCTAGCATCTCGGTCTTCTGAAAGCCCAGGAGGGCGTAGGAGGGAGGGACATAAAAATGAAGGCGAGATGGACAACTCACATGGAACGTTATGGTAAGTACATAACTTCTTTATGTGAAGTTGTTCTATCTCGCCGTTCATTCTTTACTGATGGGTAGCGTCCCAAGCACCATCAAACTCGGGTGGCTCACACGAGTATATTTCTCAGGACCATGGATTCAAAGGAGGCCCTGTCAACTTTGTAATGAGTGATGAAGGTATGAGGTTTTGACCAAGTGGCTGCTGCACAAATGTTATCAATAGGAAGTCTGGCGGAAAAAGCAGATGATGTAGAAACTGCTCTGGTTGAGTGAGCTTTAATTTTATGCTGCAAGGGCATATTGGCAGCTGAATAAGCAAAGGTGATACAATCAGATAACCATTTAGACAGAGTTGTTTTAGCCACTGGCATAACCTTCCTGGAATCTGAGAATGAAACAAAAAGCTGGTCTGATTTCCTGAAATCTTTTGTTCTATCCAAATAAAATCTGAGCTGTCTGTGAACATCAAGTTTGTGCAGTATGTACTCTAAATTATTGGAATGCTTGGGGAATAAAACTGGAAAATCAATAATTTGGCTGAGGTTAGTTTCAGTGCAAACTCTGGGTAAGAAAGAGGAGTTTGTTTGAAGTGAGACTCTTGTCAGCTTGAAAAATTAAATAAGGAGGCTTGATGGATAAGGCCTGAAGCTTTGACACTCTGCGGGCAGAAGTAATAGCCACTAAAAAGATGGTTTTCCATGACAAATATTTGAGGTCACCTGAGGCAGCTGGTTCAAATGCCGGAAAAATTATGCTGAAAAGCATAAAATTTAGATTCCATGGAGAATAGGGAGATTTCACAGGTGGTCTGATATGAAAAGTCCCTTTGAGTAAGGCTTTGGATAATTTGTGTGACAATATTCAATCCTTCAAATCCCAGATGAAAGTTAGAAATGGCAGCAAGTCGAACACGGACTGTAGCTGCTGCAGCTCCTTTATTAAATATCATGGTTAAGAATTCTAGAACATTTGCTGAGGTACAGCTTCCTCGTAGAGGATTTGTGAGAGGATAGGAGAATTTGCTTAGTCTCATTGGAAAGGTTATGGAACCTGGCTATGATTGGAATTGGAGCAGCCAAGCTGTCACCTTCAGGGACTGCAGAGAGGGATGAAGTTCCCCCGACGAGTGATTAAGAAGGTCTGGAACTGGGTCCATAATCCAGGGGTCCTCCATAAGATAAAGTCAAAGGAAGGGGAACCAAATCTGATGAGGCCAATAGGGAGCTATTAGAATGATGGTCCTTCCCAGGGTTTTGGCTTTCTGTAACACGTTGGGTATCAATGGGATTGGTGGGAATACATACAGGAGACCCGGGGGCCAATCATGAATGAGTGAGTTCCTTGGGGCTTCTCCCGGAGGGGGAATCAGGGCGAAATAGCTTCTACATTTGGTGTTCACATAACTGGCAAAAAGGTCACAGCAAGGCAGGCCTCACCTGCAGAATATCCTGTTCGCTACTTCCGTCTTGAGGGACTACTCGTGGGGCAACAAAATTGCTCTGCTCAACTTGTCTGCTACCACGTTGGATTTCCCCAGGATGTGCGTTGCTAACAGAAAGCGCTGGGTGAAAATAGCCCACTGCCATACTCTGAAGGCCTCGCGACAAAGGGGGTGTGATCTGGTTCCTCCTTGTTTGTTCAAATACCAGACCACTGACGTGTTGCCCGTCTGAACTGCAATCGTACCTAGAGGAAGAAGAATGCCCCCCACCCTATCAGGGAAGCGTCCGTGGTCACTGTGGCCGCTGGAGGGGTAGCACAAATGGGCGTCGTATCGTAACATGAAGTGAGGTCAACCAACACTGAGGATACTTTGTGCAGGAATTTGTGATCATTATCATGTGAGATATGGGAAGCTCTTGGTAAGACCATTGAGTGAACAACAGCCAATGTGGTATCCACATGTGCATATGACCCAGTGGTATGGCTAGAATTGCTGCTGTCATCAAACCTAACAATTTCAGAACTTCTGATGCTGGTGCTTTGTTTTTGGATATTAGAATGCGGACATGCTGGTGGAGAAGTAAGACTCTTTCTGCTGGAAGTCTTAGCATGGTGGTGGTGGTATCCAGTTCTGCTCCGATAAAGACGATATGTTGCGATGGTGACAAGGCAGATTTTTCTGAGTTTATTGCA